>NC_056725.1:193378143-193483143 GCF_019279795.1 Protopterus annectens | reverse complement strand
AACACAGGGAAGACATACAGACTCCACACAGAAGATAGCCCAGCCAAGAACTGGACCAGCGAGCCTTGTGTTGGGAGATAATAACACTACCACTGTACCATCCACTTAACACAAGTAAGTCTTTCAATTTCACAGCAGAAGAAATCTGGAAAAAGGCAAAATGTGGGGGGACAAAGGCCCAAAACCAGGGATACATTTTAAATATTGCTTGTATAATCTTAGAAAGTTGCTAAAATAGGATTTTGTTACCATGTTTTTCCAAAAAAGATAGGAAGACTGAAACTTAAAGGGCTATCATTATTTAATGAATTCCATTCTCACTGATTTGCTAGAAAAACACACATTTTAGGAGGAACAGACCAAAAGAATGAACCAAATGTTCTGTGAAACTCTAGGCAGTTGAGAGGCATTGGGTTGGGAGGGTGGCCTAATGGTTAAGGTGTTTGCCTTACAAACACAAGGTACAGGGTTTGAATCTCACAGGGGGATAATTGGCTAGGCTTAAAATGGCTCGCAAGAGCAGTTAGCCTAGTACTAATCTATGAACCTATGAACCTATGGGCTCAACTCCCTGAATCACAAGTGGTGGTATGGGCAGAGAATGCAGGCTGTTTTATCTAAGGTACAGGGTTTGAACCTGGGTAATTCTATCTGCCAGTTATAAGTAAGTGGGTTATTTTACACACACACGTACACACCCTCAGAACTAAAACAGAGCACACTAATGCCTTCAAAACTACACATAGGTTCATACTAAGCTAACTGACCTTGTGGATCATTTTTAGCTTAGCCAATTATCCCATGTGAGAATCAAACCCCACACCTTATGTTTTTAATGTAAGCATCTTAACCATTATACCATCCTCCCGCTGTGAAAGCTTTTTTGTTTTTTTTTTTTTTTTTTTCTAATTCCAGTCATTAAATGTGTTAGAAAAATGTGTACTTAAACATATATGAAGTGCTAGTTTAAAAAGCAAATAGTATGTAATGCATTTTATTCTATTTTACAATATGGCAGTAAGAATGATCTTACATGTAATTGCTTGAAGCTTTGGAGCTGCAGTGTGATTGAACTCTGACCCTGGCAGTAGCCAGCTCAGCAAGCTTATGTTATTCACTAATGAGTATCTGCTGGGTCAGGAAAATGAATATATAACGCATTGAATCTTTTCTTCCTTCCTCTGAGATAGTTGGCCTTGTGAATATTATCAGCACAGCTGCTAAAAGTAATGTTGCGAGAAGAACAAAGAAGCGTATTAAGAACTGAACTGACTATTGTATTCGAGCAGGACTGAAACCTTGAAAGAATAACATTGACAGAAAGACATTATAACTGACCAGGTGCTTTGCAAGGCTGTATTATTCTCATGGGAAAACTTTTAAAAAGTATAACCTCAGCACTTTCTTATGAATAGAATATTGTAGACTATAGTGATGTAGGTGCCCTGTGACTGACCACGTCAGTAAGGTGGGCACAGCTTGAATGTATAGAGTATAAAATGAAGACTATTTCCTGTATCATGTTAGACAGAATTCTATACTTGTACTGTATGGATTTTTGCCTCCTGGTGTACACTAGTAAAGTATCTTGCATCTGAGCCTCCTGTGTTGTCCTAATTTATTTTTATTTAACAGTTTGGTCCTGCATTTGACCAGAAGCCCTCGACAGCTACAGATCAGAAGTGTACCAGTGGTCGAATACTGCGCAGGAGAAGCTACCAAAATGGTTCTTCTTGAAGCACAAAGTCCTCCGACTGAATTGTCGTCTTGAGAGGCTGGCCACTTTTCTGATCTGTGGGTCTCGAACTAGTGGACCCAAGAGGCTCAGGTAGGAAGATTTTGCCTTTTTTCTGTTTTAGATCAGGGACTAGGTTACAGTAAATGTTATTGTCATAGATTTGTTGTGCAAATCAGGGACATTAGAAATTACTGTATATTTTGTCATAGATCAGGGAAACAGAATAAGGTAGGCAGTTATTCTAGATAAACTGTGTAAGAAATTAAGATACCACGTGGTAAGAAAAGGGTTACGTAACAGTCTTCTTTAGACATGGGAAATCAGTGCACTAAAAAAACACGAGATCCACCCCTAACTGATGACGCAAAATACATGCAGTTACAACGAGCAGATAATATAAGGTATTATACAAAATGGGTTAATAAATACAAATTTGACGGTAAATTAAATAAAATTTCGTTAGTTAAACTTTTAAAACAGCTTAAATCTGACGCAGAAGGTCAGGCAAAAAAACAACGACAATTACGCATTCCTCAGGCACATAGGTGGATTGAGGAAGTGAACCGAAGGGAACAGAAACTTAAGAATGCAAAAGCATTATTTTTAGACAAAGATGATAATAATACAGTAATAGCGATGGCCCCTCCCCCTCCTCCCCCTCCAATACCCTTTTTAGGATATGAAGCAGGAGGACAGGCTAGTCCACCTCCACGTTATCCTGAAGTTACAGGGGCATTAAAACCATTTGTTAGAGAACCTATTGAAACTAGGTCCCGGACACGTAAAACACTTAGGGACACAGATTTATATCAAATAGGAAGAGACTCACTAGAAGAAAGTGAAGAAATCTGTCCATTAATCGAGGTACCAAACCCTCAGGCAGGACAGGAAGGGCAGGACCCAACTCTCCTGGTGTATAGACCATGGACACCAGAAGACATTCGGAAAGCTACAGAAGGAATCCCTCACCCGAAAATCAATCATAAAAAGTTTATACAAGATTTGCAAGGTATGAGACTAAGTTACCATTTAAATGGGGAAGAAGTAGAAAAAGTAGTTAGACAAATTACAGGTCCAGACTGGAACATGATTTGTGGCACCTGGAACGCTCGTGACGCACAACTTAAGCCACTCCTACATAGTGACGCAGAATTAGACACCAGAGTGAAAGGTCTTACAGACCGAATCTCTGAGAAATGGAAACCTAGAGCAGATTGGACTTGCATTAATCAATGCATACAACAAGACAATGAAACTGTAGATGGGTACTACGGCAGATTATTGGAATGTTTCAATAACCATAGTGGCATGACTATTCCTGAAAGTCAGACGAATGATAGCGCATATGAACAGCAACTGAAAAATGCATTTTTGAAAGGTTGCATTGCCCCTATCAGTAGCTTTATTACAAAGCATATGATAGATCACTGAACAAGTAGGCTACAAGCCTTACTTGAATATGCTAGACATGCTGAAAGACACTTTAATAGTAAAAAGAAAAAGAAGACACAGGTCTTCACAGCAGAAGACGGCGCAGAAGTCTTTGTTATGCAGGGAGGTAAAAAGGGTAGGAAAAATACCCAGGGTAATAAACAATCTGACAAAAAGTCAGAGTATTTTTGAAGAGAGAAAAAAGAAAGGTGAGTGCTTTAAGTGCGGCAAAAAAGGACATTTAGCAAGGGATTGCAGGCTAAATAAAAAAGCGACTACAGAAGATAAAGATAAAGGTGATGAGGACTGACTATATGATAGTGATGACAATCAAAAATCATCAGGAAAAGTTAACAAACAAAAGACAAATGTAAATGTAGTGGAAGGAACAGAGGAAGTGCAAGCAAATGAAGAGGATGAAGAAGGTGAAGTTTTAGACTTAGCATTATTGAGCTTAGAGTTCTATTTGGCAGACACAAAACCAGAAGTTACACTTCTGGTGGAAGGTAGGGAAGTAAAATTCTTGTGTGACTCAGGAGCGTCACGAACTTTGATACACCCTTCAAAGTTACCAGAACACTCCGAATCACCTGACTATATACTAGTGAAAGCAGCAAATGGACAGCTATATAGGGAGCCACTCTCCCATGATATAGCAATAACTGACCCAGTTTCAGGTATGACTCAGAGAAGTAAGATTGTAGTTTCTGCAAAATGTCCAGTAAACTTGCTGGGAAGAGACCTTATGCAGATATTTGGCATAGCAGTAGTTCCTACTATGCAGGGTATGGAAGCACAAAGACAAATGGATACTTTTGTGGTGCGATCGGAGGGTGAAGCTTTTTACTGGTACAGCCAGGATCTAGTTACGACTGGTCCAGGGGCAGTAACCGAGGAACTGATGAATGTAGCCATCAGTAAGGTCCCCTCCCTTGACACTGATCAACAGCATTTGTTACATTGTACTCTATACTACTGTAGTATGCCAGGACCGGATAAGGAATATGAGCAAGAATTGTTCAAAAATCCTGCTAACAGATTAGTGTTACGAACTTTATATTGGGATACTGAGGGAAACAGTGTAGTAAGCTGTTCATTACCTCAGGAATTCATGAAATTGTACAAATCCAATAGACTGCCACATGTCAGCTTGACAAAAAACAAAGCTGTAAGGTGGGCAGATTTAGGAGAAAAAGTAACAAAATGGGAAAAGCAAACTGATTTAGAATTGTCAGAACAGGGAGTACAGAAACAGAAATTGAATTGGCTTACACAGACACGTCCAGCTGTACACTTACAACATAGTGAAGACAGCTGATTAGCATTCTTATTAGAAGAAGAAAAAGCCCTGTGCGATATACCAAGCATTCTTTGGTCGACAGGAAAATCAGATGTAGGACTTATTCGAACAGCAGGTCCAGTAACCATTACACCAAAATCAGCATTTAGACCACAAAAAAGACAATACCCCTTGAGGAAGGATGCAGAGCAGGGAATCAAGCCTATAATAGCTGCATTACTCAAGGAAGGAGTACTGGTAGAATCTCTAGATTCACCATGTAATACCCCTCTATTTCCTGTTAAAAAAGCAAATGGGGAATGGCGGATGGTACAGGATTTACAAGCCGTAAACAATGCAATAATACCCAGAGCACCTACGGTGCCAGATCCACACTTTGTTAAAAGCGATTTGAAGCCACAACAAAATATTTTACTGTGGTAGATATAAGCAATGCTTTCTTTTCAATACCTATACATCCTGATAGCCAGTATTGGTTTGCATTTACATTTCAAGGTAAAAGATATACCTATACTCGGCTACCGCGAGATATTGTGAAAGTCCAACGATATTTGCACAAGAAATGGCTAGCAACCTGGCAGGATTTACTCCACCGGGGGCAGTCAGATTCTACTTTATGTAGATGACATCTTGCTAGCAGCCCCACCCAGCAGCAATGCAGGAGGATACGATAGCATTATTGAAATTTTTAGCAGCACAAGGACACAAAGTAAACAAAAGTAAGTTACAACTTTGGAGAAAACAGGTTAGATACCTAGGATATGTAATATCCAAAGAAGGTAGAATACTAGGCGAAGATAGAAAAACAGCAATTTTACAGGCACCTAAACCAACAACCAAGAAGGAAATGATGTCCTTCTTGGGAACGACTAATTTTTGTTGAAGTTGGATATCGAACTATGCTTTAGAATCTGCTCCATTGGCTGATTTAATATATAAAACACCAATGGCAGCACAAGATGTATTACAATGGACACCTGAAGCAGAAACAGCTTTCTGCAGACTAAAACAATTGATAGCTTCATCATTAGTTTTAGGATTTCAGAATTACCACAAAAGATTTTTTCAAACTGTAGATTGTAAACAGGGACATATGA
Source organism: Protopterus annectens (assembly GCF_019279795.1). Classification (NCBI taxonomy): domain Eukaryota; kingdom Metazoa; phylum Chordata; order Ceratodontiformes; family Protopteridae; genus Protopterus; species Protopterus annectens. The sequence continues at coordinate 193,477,577 of NC_056725.1, read as the reverse complement.
CGTCAGTTCTGATGCAACAGCATGGGAGTAAACAACGCCCCATAGCTTACTATTCCTCACAGTTAGACTCAGTGGCGCGATCATTACCTCACTGTGTACAAGCAGTAGTCGCAGCTGCAATGGCAGTACAGGCTTCAGCCTCTGTGGCATTATTCCACCCTCTCACATTGAGAGTGCCTCATGCAGTTGCGATAATTTTACTGCAAGAAAAAATAGCATATCTATCTCCTGCTAGACATCTTTCATGTATGACCATACTGCTGAGCCAACCTCATATGGTAATTGAACTTTGTACAACATTAAATCCATCAACGTTACTTCCGTCTCCTGTGGATGGCACACCACACAGTTGCCTGCAGGAAATTGAGCAAATAACTTTGCCCAGACAAGATCTCACTGATATGCCCTTGGATGATGCCGAGGTGATATTTTATGTGAACGGTTCATGCAGAAAGGGTCCTACAGGGAAGAATCTAGTAGGGTATGCAGTAGTCACAGACACAGGGATTTTAGAAGCCCAACCATTACAGCATAACCTGTCTGCTCAAGCAGCAGAATTGATAGCTTTGACACGGGCCTGCACTCTAGCGAAAGACAAATGTGTGAACATATATATTGATAGTCAGTATGCTTTCTCTACAGTGCATGTTTTTGTGCAACAATGGAAGAATAGAGGAATGATAACATCTACTGGTAAACCGATTAATCATGCGCAACTTATTCTGAACTTATTAGATTCCATTCAGCTACCTACCAAAGTAGCTATTTCTAAATGTGTAGCTCATACAAAACAACAGGATTAAATTTCAAAAGGTAATGCATGAGCTGATGCAGCTGCAAATCAAGCAGCTTCAGACTCAGAAACTTTACTTTTGAATGAGGAATTACAACCCTCTGAGATTTTAGATTTAGAAATGTTGAAAACAATGCAGACATTAACTACAAGAGCTGAAAAACAGAAATGGGAGAGACGAGGTGCAATCCTCGAAAATGGACTGTACATCTCCAAGGAGAAAAAGCCAATATTTCCGTCTAATTTATTTAGATATGCAGCTTTGTTGAGCCATGGGCAGAGCCATGTCTCAACAGGGGGGATGGTACAGTTAGTGAATCGAATATTCCAAACATACGGGTTTACGAATTACACACAAAAATTTTGTGCAACATGTCATATTTGTAGTAAACATCATGCACAAGGAGCATTCAAGCCCAAGCAAGGGAGTTTTCCTACACCACCATATCCGTTCCATATTATCTGTATGGATTTCATAGAGTTGAGTAAATGCAAAAGGAAAAAATACTGTTTAGTGATTATAGACATATTTTCCAAATGGGTAGAAGCTTTTCCAACTAAGAATCCGGATGCAGCAACAGTGGCAAAGGCCCTAGTAAAAGAAATAATTCCTAGATTTGGCATACCGGAGAGAATCTATAGTGACAATGGGACACATTTTGTCAACCAGACAATACAGCAACTTGGGAGATTCTTTGGGATCTCCTTAAAGAATCATTGTGCTTACCACCCACAGTCTGCAGGACTGGTGGAAAGGTACAATGGAATTTTGAAAAAATAAGTTAAGAAAATTGATGAGTGAGACACAGAAGAATTGGATTTGCTGTTTGCCTTTAGCACTGCTGAGCATGAGAACAGTTCCAAATGTAAAGGGCTTGACCCCCTTTGAAGTGATATTTGGAAGGGCATATTATGTGCCACAATGGAAAGCTCTCATGCCTGCAGAGCTGGAGGCCGACAGCTCATTAGCTAATCACATGAAGAAATTGTTAACAAATAAGACTGTTTTGCAGTTGAACTCTTTTTCAGATAAAGAACAAACGAGACCGGAAGCGGTGCTGACCCCTGGGTCCTGGGTTTGGCTGAAGGTCGTGAAGAAGAAAAACTGGACAAGCCCGAAGTGGGAGGGTCCATACCAGGTACTGTTGGCGACACCTACTGCAGTTAAAGTTGCTGAGAGGTCGTCCTGGGTCCACCTGACGCACTGTAAACCGGTAAAGAACTTTCAGCTTGATAAACATTTTGTGACTGATACACCACAAAGGCAGGATGGCCAAGAGCAAAATGAGTAAAAATGCAAACCAACCTCAAAGATATTGTTTAACAATCTTGCTAATTATACACCTGTTGACTATGATTGTGGTGACTTTCCTTTTGCTGTGTTTTTTCCTGCATATAACCACACAAATGAAAGTGGTGAAACGTGATGAACTTTCTATAGACTGGCATCCAAACTTTAACACATACCTAGCTATGAAGCGTGTATATGTAGAGACTATGAACATTTCAAATTGCTGGGTTTGTACTGCTATACCAACAGCATATGGAGGACTGTTAATGTCCGCTGTCCCTTTGGGGATAAATGAGACTTGGGAGAACTTACTTTTTGATACAGGTTCTGTGAGATCACAGGACAAAATTGCATTATATTTGCCTATTACACAAAGAGGAATTGTTTGTTTCTATAAAAATCATAGACTCCAAGTTGGTTGGAGTAACTGTAACATAACTGTATCTTATAAATGCTATATTAAGGCTAAAGATAAAAGTACTAGTTGTAGCACAAATTATGATTCATATTTGCAATTAATGAGAACAACCATAAAAGATGTGCAGAAAAATTCTGAATTGCATAAACAGTTGTCTGTCATAGACAAGAAAATGTTTCATTCAGAGTTAACCCACATCAGTACTAAAGTAGAAAATTGTTATTTTGTTTGTGGGAAAAAAGCATACAAATGGCTACCTGAGAATTGGTCCGGCAGTTGTTTTTTGGGTTATCTGGTTCCAGCTATAAGGCATACTGCAGAATTACCTCTAGGTAAGATACAAAACATGAGAGAAGTAGCTCGAAAAACTGGGAATTCATTTGAGAAACCTGCTAATCCAGTGGGTAAGATCGAAGCTGGCTGGAAGGATCATCCATCCGTGAAAGATAAAGAAAAATTGACTCATATGGACTTGAGTGACAGTGTTATATCCTGGGCTGGAATATTCCCAGCCTATGGAGCAGTCAAATCGATCTGGGAGCTGAGAAAATTGTCAAAGCTTCTCGAAGTAATGAGTAATGCAACTTTTTCCACTCTCGAACTTGTGACTGATGAAATGAATGCAATGAGAACTGTTGTGCTATAAAACCGAATGGCTCTTGACTTCACCCTAGCGGCGAGAGGTGGTACATGCGCGCTTATCAAAGAAGAATGCTGTGCATTTATACCAGATAATAAGCATGAGATCAATGACCACCTAGAGGTAATACAGCAGGTATCGGCCATGACTGAACCAGGCCCAAACCCACTGACAAACTTTTTCCAGAATCTATTTGGTGGGTGGGGTTCAATCCTAATGAATATTTTGATTGCTATTTGTGTTGTTTTGCTCTTATTAGGAGCATGTGTCTGTTGTGGGATTCCCTGTATGAAAAGATTAGTCAGAGAATTTGTTGATATATCTGTAACTGAAACTATGTACCAAGACATTGAGTTGGACCTATTGGTTCCAAATGAAATTCTTTCCGAAATATAAAACAAATGACTTGCCTAGTTGAAAGTCCTTAAAGGAGAAGGCTAGGGAATGATATGATATTGTTTATGTTTTTGAATAGAATAAAAAGTATTAAAAGGAGGAAAAATGTTAGAAAAATGTGTACTTAAACATATATGAAGTGCTAGTTTAAAAAGCAAATAGTATGTAATGCATTTTATTCTATTTTACAATATGGCAGTAAGAATGATCTTACATGTAATTGCTTGAAGCTTTGGAGCTGCAGTGTGATTGAACTCTGACCCTGGCAGTAGCCAGCTCAGCACGCTTATGTTTTTCACTAATGATTATCTGCTGGGTCAGGAAAATGAATGTATAACGCATTGAATCTTTTCTTCCTTCCTCTGAGATAGTTGGCCTTGTGAATATTATCAGCACAGCTGCTAAAAGTAATGATGCGAGAAGAACAAAGAAGCATATTAAGAACTGAACTGACTATTCTATTCGAGCAGGACTGAAATCTTGAAAGAATAACATTTACAGAAAGACATTATAACTGACCAGGTGCTTTGCAAGGCTGTATTATTCTCATGGGAAAACTTTTAAAAAGTATAACCTCAGCACTTTCTTATGAATAGAATATTGTAGACTATAGTGATGTAGGTGCCCTGTGACTGACCACGTCAGAAAGGTGGGCACAGCTTGAATGTATAGAGTATAAAATGAAGACTATTTCCTGTATCATGTTAGACAGAATTCTATACTTGTACTGTATGGTTTTTTGCCTCCTGGTGTACACTAGTAAAGTATCTTGCATCTGAGCCTCCTGTGTTGTCCTAATTTATTTGTATTTAACAAAATGGCCATCAAGAATAAACTGCATGTTTTAACAGCATTTGCTCTTATAGGTAACATGACTAAACCATCTATATTATCATCCATTAGATTTGCTGAAATATGCATACTGATGTACAAGATGGAAGGCTAATACAGCACCAGTAGAATCTCACTAGACACACACATTGCATATGCAAATAAACATCTATACATGCATATGTACACTTATTCAAAAATGTGCACCTGTAGCTAGAATACAAAAAATGACACACAAAGCCCCAAACCACTACAGAACATTTCATTGTAATGGAACAACTTATCTGACGGGTGTGATAATGTACAAAACCACCACACAAATGTCAGCTCAACTTTGTTTATCTCATCTCCAAAGGAGGGTAAGTAAAACAGGACTGGTGGGAGATTACCCTTGTCCCACCATTTGAAAACCATCTGTGAGAGGATGACATCCTGCAGAAGTAAAGAATTATCTCTAAAAGACCAGTGGTATTTCAGCACATTACACACACTAGAATGAAAAGAGCTCTGTGTGACTTACAACCATAACTTCATCAAGAATAACACATTCAGGGAGATGTATACCAATCAATAAAAAATCTTACATAGACATAAGAGCCACCAAAGACATTTTTCTACAAACTACCGGGGATGTTAGAAAGCTTATAAGAGTTGCGAGTCAAAGAACAAACAAAATAAAGAATGTGCACATCCAAACACTTACAATACTCTCTTTTCTAAATATTATCATTATTATTATTATTTAATTTTTAATTAAATTTTAATTTAATGTATTGTATTATTATTAATTTTTTATTTTTTATTTATTTAATTATTATTATTTATTATCATAAATATTGTCGTTATCAAACTCCATTTCTCTGAGATGCATAGCAGGCAAGGTAAACAATGAATAAAGACAGCAGTGCTCTCCTACATTCTTCCTCCTTGTGTCATCATAACTAAAACTATATTTTAGGTATTTACCAGCCCATTCAAACTGGACATGAAAAGTCTCACTGTCACTTAACAGACACCCCTTATAATTTTACAGACATTTTATTATGCTGTTGCAAAGGGTTACCATCGCAGTGTGTGCACTTACATGTCTTTCACCTTGCTAAGAAGCACCCACTACAACAATTAAAACTACCGGATCACAAAAAGTTAACAACTGCAATATTAACAAAAAGAAACAATGAAGAAACAATATACCACTTTGGCTCAAATACTAAAAAGCATGCATCCAAATATATATAAGGGATGTATTTTACAGAATAATGCATAAATGTTAGGAAAAGTTCTTAATTTTCTTATACGAGTTCTTGTTACAGGGGTGTACGTCAAACAAATAAATAAAATAAAAACAGAATGCTCGTAATAGCTCTAACAATTTTATTTTACTAATCACAAAAATGGTTTGGCAAGTGTGGCTCCTAACACATTTTATCAGCATTTTACTTGCATATTAAATTAGATGATCTGATTTGTACTGTTCGTCAACTACAGAGGGGAAACATACTTGAGGTGTTCATACTCCTGTGTTTTTAAACCAACTCACATTAAACCAAGCTCTTACTGTAATAATCTAACTATCCAAAAACTGGAAACAGAACTACAAAACAATACTGTTTCAATACATAACACAAACATTAATAATAATGTAGAACCAATTTGAAAAGTACAACTATCACAGAAAATGTCTACCTTCTCCTGCCATAGACTCTGCTCATCTTTCTACCACAACTGAAATGTTACAACCTACCCAACCCTATCATTTTACCTTATCAGAATCGAGGTCAGGGTCGGCCTGCACAATTGGTAAAAAAAAGATATGGGGGTCCCTGCACAGCATCTGCCGTGTTGTCAAAAAGGGCGTCCCTCCAACATTCAGGCAAACCCACTTAGACATGCCACCGACCTAGCCCCTCTTACCCCATGAGTGCCATGAACACCTCCGAAAAAAAGGAACTGCCACCGTTCATATCACAGCTATTCTCTGCCATCCCTCCCTGCTACTCACCTCCCTCAGTCCTTCAGGAGCTGTACTCCGACACACACAGATGCACACAGACACACACACACACACACACACACACACACGCACACACGCACACACACACACACACACACACACACACACACACACACACACACACACACACACACACACACACCTTCAGAACTAAAATGGAACACACTAATGCCTTCAGAACTAAATAAAACAGAACACTTTTTACCGTGGGCAACTGACAGCAGGCTTAGCAACACACATGAGTCCTCAAACGACATGGTGTTGTAGCTGTAAAAAGTGGGGGGGGGGGACTCCCTCCCCCTCGCTCTATGGTTCTGGCGCCTATGCTGCAAGGAAGGATGTTTCTATTCTTTTTTTTTTTTTGGTGTTAGTGACTGACAGATTTTGGAATTCATCTTTTAGAAAACTGTCACATGAAATAGTTTGTCTTGAAATAGAATAGGTAAAGCATGTTAGCTTGTGCACCAGAATCAGTATATTTTAATTTTGCTTTTGTTTGAATAAAAGTTTCATCCAACAGCTAAGGTAATTATTCTGAGTGAGCTGAGATACCTCTGAGAAGGTTGCTTGCATACATACCTCTCAGCTGAACAGATTTTCACAGAATATCTAGATTTATGCCTCATGTCTTTAGTCTATTCCTCATAAAATGTGTGGTGTTCTGGCAAAACACTGGGATGATCTGAGGACTGAATTCTCTTGCCCCCCCCCCCCATTTTATCAGGCTTTGCCCAGAGATCTTGCACTAAGAGGTTGAGAGGTATGCCTGCATGCCTCTTTATTGTTCATTTTTGCATGTACTTAAACATCTGCTTTCTCTGTCTAGGCCCATGGTACAAAGGGATAAAGCCCTACCTCTGCCCCAGGCAATACATGTTTGACTAGTGGTGCAAGAGCTGGAAGCACTGGATGAGGAGGGGTAAATGACTAATACCCACTCAAGAATTATAAGGGGAAAGGAAATAGCTTAGTCTCACTGCAATGTCAACATAAAGAGATTGGCAAGTTTCATCAACAAACAGTATGCCACTTACTTGGGAGGATGCCCATGTGCAGAAGAATACATGTAGGTCCTATAAGCAGCAACTGTATATCTCATAAAGCTCTACAGGCTGGGATGGGGTTAGGTCAGTTAGGTCACAATCCTTGGAAGAAGTTCAACACTGTATCAGTGTCTTCAGTCTCCTTACTAGCCACAAATGTGGGTTGGAATGAGCATGGGAGAGGCTAATACAGGTCGGGCAAATCAATTGAATGAGCAGAGATAATGGCAGCTGATGGTCAGCTGTGGGTAATAATAATAATAATAATAATAATAATAACAACAAAAAAGCAGTAACAATGTTTGCTCTGTTTCTCCAAAAATTTTAAATTACTTTTGGAAATTTTAAGATAATAAATTGAGCATTAAAAAAGTGTTACTGATTTGGGGTCATTTCCCTCACTATTTTTTCTTTGTCTGTAACTTTGCAGATAATAGTTAAGAACTATGGATCTCTGTGTTATGCGGCCAAGAAGAAACAGTTTAAGTGACATTTTATTAGAAAGAACTCCCAAGCACAGTGATGCTATAGTTACATTCTGGGACCATAAAACTGCTAAATAGTATGTGAAGAGAATGAATCATGTCATCTTTTAAGACAGAAGCAAAAAGAATGTCTTAATTCTAAAAATAGACTAACTATGAGATATGTAGGTGACAGAAATTATGCACTGACCACATTAGTGTTTATTTTTCTGTCTCTGTCCCACTGTGTGGATAGCAGAGTATATGGTGTGATGTCATCATGACTCAAGTTGAAATATACACACACACAAACACGCACACACACGCACACACACACACACACACACACACACACACACACACACACACACACACACACACACACACACACACACACACACACGCACACACACACACACACACACACACACACACACACACACACACACACACACACACACACACACACATATATATATATGTATATATGGGTGTACCTCATTTAGGCAAAAGCTTCAAACACGACAATGAGGACACCGACACTGGAAGATCAACAACAGAGAAGACCGAAAGTTGAAAATCTTGACACTGAGAACACCGATATGTTAAGGTAAGTGTGCGGTTGGGACGGACGTTAGGGTCAGGTTGGGGGTAAGGTAAGTGTGTGATAGTGACAGACATTAGGGTTAGGGTGCGGGTCAGGTAAGTGTGCGATAGTGACAGACTTTAGGTTTAGGGGCAGGTTAAGTGAGTTAGGGTCAGGGTGCGGGTAAGGTAAGTGTGTGATAGTGACGGACGTTAGGGTTAGGGTTTGAGTTAAGGTTAGTGCATAGATATTTGTGTATGTAAGGCTTAGTGTAGGTTTGTAAGGTGTTTGGTGTGCTTGTGTTGTGTGTGTTTTTCGGAAAAGGTATTTGTTTTGTTGATTGTCGGGATTGTGGTTTGTCGGGCATGTGAAGTTTCGTGTTTTTGAACTTTCGGTTTTGTGGTGTCGATTAATTTGTTGTCGGTGTTTTGGTGTGTCTGCATTATCAGGTAGACCGGTATATATATATATATATATATATATATATATATATATATATATGTGTGTGTGTGTGTGTATATGTGTATAAATGGTTCCCTTTCATATGATCGAATTTCTCTAAACTCGAAAGTCATAAACTTGAAATCAGAATCTCGAATTTAGAGAAACTCGAATGTATGAAAGTGACAAAAAAAATGTACACCTTTCAAATGTTTTCGCAGGGGGGCTTTGCCCCCCTGCACACACACCCCATCTACTTAAATATACCTACTCAGAGATCGCACCATAGTGAATGAAAGTAAAATCTCCCATTCCGCGCAATATGAGTAAGTGCAAAATGGAAGATTTTCCATTCCTCCGCTATAGTGCAGTCACGGAACATTCACATTTAAACTGCTAGGGTACGGGGGACCTGGCCCCCTGCAATAAGGTAAGTTAACTTTTTTATTTTGTTAAACATAAGGCTTCCATTCACAATTTTGAGTGAATGGAAGCTCGAGATTCTGGTCTCGAGATTATGAATTTCGAGCTTCCATCCATTCGATCTTGTGAAGGGGAATTATATATATATATATATATATATATATATATATATATATATACATATAGATATATATATGTATATATATAGATATATATATATATATACATATAAATATATATATATATATATATATATATATATATATATATATATATATATATATATTATATTATATTTGATAATTTTTTTTTCAACTCCTCCTTCCAAAATTTTATTGGCACAGCTCCCCGGTACCTGCACACATCAGGTCTACCAGTTACTAATACATGCCCCGTGATGTAATCCAGTTTTGCTTTGGCACGTCATGAAATGAGACAGAATTTCTGTGCTTCCATCCAGGGTTTTTTTTTAATTTAGACCTACCCATTTTTAACCCGCCCCCATCTACAAGTCCATGATGAATCTCTTTGGGGAGGGTGGGCAATGGAGTTGCACCACATCTGCAGCAGCTCAGTCATATATCCACCCTTAACTCCTGTTTAGGCACTCCTACCTTGTGACATCTGTAGCTTTTACTCCAGATGGTCACTGCGAGCACTCATGGACCTGCCCCTTCACAGATGGTAACACCCATCCTTCTCTGCTGCTCTGTCAGACACCTGAGCCATTTATAAAACTTGGGTTGCCAGAGCCATAGTCAGGGGTTTATGTATCAATGCCCCTAGAGCTGCAAAAATGAACAGGATACTGAGTAAATTCTACTAAGGCTAGCACTACAGTTACATATGTCACACAGATTATAATTGTGGTCTTCATATTACCCAGCCATAAGGCATCTCTTCAACCTCACTTTGGAGCAAATTATTTATTACATGATTTATATTACATATATTATTTTCATCACTTATTTTATGTATGTATATTATTTCCATGTGTTTCAAGATATATATATATATATATATATATATATATATATATATATATATATATATATATATATATATATATATATATATATAGACAGAGAGAGAAAGAGATAAGCATAATTATTTATTGAAATGACAATTCAGTGATTCACCTATAATCAAAAACTACTTATAAAAAAAAACATTTATCTACAAAGGTGCAAAATATATATATATATATATATATATATATATATATATATATATACACATATAAAAAACTCCTACATTCCTGCAACCCCTGCTAATTAAAAATATCAGCTCCAACATCAAATTGCCAGGTCTATATTAGCACATCAAAAGCACAAGTCAGTGAATGCATGTTTGCTGACCAATAAACAATGAACTGTCATTTCTGTGAGCGGCCACTTCAGCAAATTTTTTCCTAGGGGAAAAAATCACTTGGCAAAGCATATATGGGACAGGATTACAAACCAATCAAAGTGTGGGCTTCACACCTATACCCCCCAATGTGGGGGGCTGTGCCTCTCACCACCCAACTAAATATACCAAACATCGAGATCACACTACAGTGAGGAAAAGGGCAAATCCACAATGATGGCCAAGTGATTTTTTTCCCCTATGAAAATATTTGCTGTAGTGGCCATTCACAGACATGACACTTTGCTGTTTATTGGTCAGTGAACAGGTATTCGCTGACCTGTGCTTTTGATGTGCTGATATTGACCCAATACTACCAGGGCCCCATGTTGTAGAATGAAGTAGTAGTCTAAAAAATCAGAAAAACGCACAAGCCAAAAAGAGCTATAAAGATAATAGACTGGACTTTTGAGGATAAGAAAGAAATGATGTATTGTTACTATTATACAAGAAGCACAGAATTTCCAGACAGAAGCTATACAAAAAGATTAAGACAAATTAGAGGAAAGAAAAATACTTCCACAAGATAAATTGTCAAAAGCTTCAAATGTAAATGTGTGTTCATTAATACAACAGATTCATGAAAAATATTATATAAACTAAGAAACCGTGGGATATTTGAAAAATAAGTGACTGTTAAGTGCAAAAATGTACAGAACAAAATCTGGAAATTTTTGAAAGGTATAAAAAAGAAATAATGGACATGGGAAAGAAAGAGAGATCTCTGATACAGTACAATATTTATGCAAAGGAGAAAACCAAATTAATTAATACAAAAAAGCAGCTCCAAAGATATTCAAAGATTAATAAAGGCAAAGGCACCCAGATATGGAAAATTTCTCAAAATAAAAAAAATAAGATCACAAAAAGCGAATGCAGGACAGAAGATTAGTAAAGTAGAAACTAAAAAAAAAAAATAGAAGCCAAAGTTATGGAATACCTGCAAAGTGAAGGATTTAGTGTAGTGAGTCTAACACAGGCTATGCTACAGCATTATGGAACAATGAGCCAACAAGTAAGAAGAATCATAAGGAGCTGGAGATATCTGAAGAAGAAATATGGAGATTGAAAAGAAAAAGAGATGTAATATGGTGCAATATTTATACAAGGAGAAAGCAAAACTAATCAATAAAAAAAGTGACATCAAAGATATTTAAAGAGAAATACATGCAAAGGCATCCAGATATGAAAAACATTACAAAACAAAAAATAAGAAAACAAAGGGTGAAAGTAAAAAAGAGAATTAATAATTGAGAAGTTAAGAAATAGAAATGGAAGCTATTGATTACCTGTGAAGTGAAGGATTTAGTGTAGAAAATCTAACTTTGATAACATCAAAGCACGATGGAATAAATGAATCCCCAAATTAAGTTGAAACAAGTGGATCAGGAAGCATCTGATCAGTTGTCATATGAAGATGCTTTGAATCCTTCAGTAGGAAACCAGTGCAAAAGTTCAGTTGGAGTTAGTACGAGAAGGAACAGGAAACTGTGATAACTCTGCAGCAGTCAATGTTGTGGCATGATAGGCCAGTGAGTTCCCATATGAAAGAACAATGGAGGACATAAGGTGAAGTTGAAGAGAATATGACACAGGAAGATTTTCTGGGACTTTCTGTAGAATTTCTGCAGGAAATGGAAAATAAAGACTGTGTCCTTAGTTTAGAAGAAAATGATCTAAGGGAAGAATTGCCTGATTTAATACAGAAGCATAGACATAATAAGATCACTAAAAGAAATAGACTACAGAAAGTCAATAAGACCCAAAATGTTAGAAGTTTGATAAAACAAATGAACACACTAATAAAGACTGTTCATAGAAACTCGTGTGATATAACAGAATTAAATATGATATATTACTGTGCAGCTAAATTAATAACAGATAAAGTCTTACCACAAAAACCCAGGGTATTAAGGGAAAGGTAGAAGAAAAATCAAATGCCATCATGGAAATATCAAACAGAGAAAACTATAAAGCAATTAAAACAAGAATTGTCACTGTTAGAAGAGCACTGCACTCCCCCACATTCAAAATCCCTGTACAAATGTAATAAAATGTAAAACAATGTTTTTTTTATTATTCACTATATAGCTGCCTGTATTTGTGCGTGTGTGCACGGGTGTGCCCATTGCTTAGCTACAGTTAGCAGTTTAGACATCGAAGAGGATAATAAACCACTTATATGCAAATTAAGCCAAATAACAATAGTGTAGTGGTAGAGCCTCCGCACAAAGAGGAGGCATTCCCAGTTCGAGTCCCACCACTCACCATTCCATTTTCTGTAGGAAATCCGTGCATTAAAATAATTTCTGCAATTTAACTTTTAAATTTTATTAAAATGCATCGAAATGGCCTATGTAGTAGTGAACGATATTTTAAATATATATAAGAAGGTGAAATGGTCATGCATACTAATGAATGCATAAGTAACCTATCTTATGCAATGTGAAGCACTGCTAAGCAACGTTTACCAGTATTAAGCACATTTAAGAATAATCACCCATAGCTAAGCACTGGTTTAACTAGAGCAATAGCTTTACGCGGAGCTGTGCATCGCGCCAACTAGCGCAAACTAAACATGTTTGCGCAAAGCTACACGCCACGCTAACTAGTGCAACGTCGGGCAACATTGGTAAATGTAGAGCAACTCTGGGCAAAGTTGAGCAAAGTCAGCTAAACACAGCGACACCCCCAGGCCAGTAGTAAAATAAAAAAGCAATGACAGGTCTCGAACCTGGGATAGTGTGCACCATAATCACAGTACTGATCCACTAAGCCATGACAGAATTTGATGTTCATGGACTGTCAACACACATATACACATGAATCAAAGTTTACCCAGTGCTAAGCAGGTGTGCACTCAGCTGAGAACTTTCAAATCCGGCCAATCACAAATAAGTGTGGAAAATGAGGCATATTTAAGCTCCATAGGCGGGAATACTCGCCATAACTGGTTGTAGCTCCCATCTGCAGGCAGCAATGACTGGTGTCGGAGAAGGCTCTTGCTTCTGAGCGCAACTGTGGGGCATTGATGAGTCAAAAGTGATGGTTTGGCTCCTCGTCCATCATCATGATGCTAGACTCCTGCAGGGCCAGTTCCAGGGCATGGAATACAAAGCGGAGGCCTGGAACTGTCTCACACATGAACTCACCAGTGCCACAGGCATCCCTCGGACTGGTGAGCAGGTTAGACATCACCATGCAGACCTGAAGAGACACAAGCAGGACCAACTGAACCAATGGATACAGGAGGCCCGTGCAAAATGCCCCACTACTGTGTAGGTAGCCATGGACTGAAGTATGTAAAAATTGCTAGTGTAGTCGATAGTATGGATAGGTGTATGTCTCAATATCACTTACTTCACAGCTGCAGGTGTCCATGCTGTGAATCAGCAAGCCTATGCAGATAGGCTGCTAAGGCTGCACCACCAGGCAGGTTAGTAATTTTTCTGCATGTACTGTTATATAAAATAAGTGAGACAGCCTGACTAAAAGTGCCTTAGTCCAATAATAAAGGTATAATAAGGGTTGAATAACCTCTCTGCATGTACTGTTATGTAAAATAAGTGAGAGAGCCTGAAAAAGAGTGTTGCAACTCATTAATAAAGGTATAATAAGTCCTGAATTATTTCTCTGCATGTATTGTTATATAGAATAAGTGAGAGAGCCTGAAAAAGAGTGTTGTAAACCATAAATGCAGGTATAATATATCCTGAATAAGATGTCTTCATGCACTGTAATAACAAATAAATGAGAGAGCCACTAGAAAAGTGTGTAATTTAATTAATAAAGCTATAACACCTGTAGTGTGTCTGTGTCACCTCCTTTGAAATGTTGATGTACTCTTGCAGTATAGAAATAGTAGTGTTGTATTAAGCGCTGTCAACCCACACTTGTGTAGGCCCATAGAAAGAGGGTAAAGGGAGTGCCAGTATCTTTTAAGCATATATACAGTCCTCAGCTGTAGTTTTAAGGCTGGCATGTATAGGTAAATCTGGCACATGAGTAGCTTGTAATTGTGTGCACTGGAAATGTCAGTGTGCTGCTAGAAATGTAGGGTGCTGTTACAATATAACTGATAATGTCACCTGAACACATCCAGATATGTAGACATATGAATATAAATAAAATATATAAATACGTACCAGTAACATCTGCATCATGTACAGTTTGTATATTAGATACAGGTCAGGTACATAAGGAACTAGCAAAACACATTCCATAACGTAATGGACATTGCCTAATGTAATAATACATGTAGTGGATATATACCTGCAGTCAATAGGAATGTAGTGTAAACTATAAGTTCATATAAGTTGTTAATGGAGGTATCTTTTTACACCCTACTGTATGTGCATAAACAATGCAATTCCACACCTCAATGGGTATGTGTAATCTCAAAACATTTGTTGGGACATATGTCCTATTGGTTTATAAATATCTGCATTTACTTTGATGCATGTGCCCTGTTCAAACACCACAATCTTGGTGGCCTGTTGCCACCAATCATTCCTGCATGCTGTTGGAATGTCCACTGTCTTTCTATATATGCATGTGTTATGCTTGCTGTTCAAATGTTGGAACTCTGGTGTGTTGGGTTAGTGGAAATATTACTGCATGCTGTTACAACCAATTTGGAATGCTGTTGGCTATATTGTCATTAAATTCACCTAAACACAGAACGTATGGGAAGGCCGGTCCCAGCGGATCCATCTGTCCCACCTCAGCTGGCGATGGCACCTGGTACCAGAAGGTCCGGTGCCCAGCCCGGGACATCCTCCTCAATTAGCCCTGTGCCACCTTTGGGTGGAAGTGCTGCAGGGGATGGGGCTTGTCCCCCCCATGCAAGCGTGGCCAAAGGAGGGCCACCAGTCACCCTCTGAACGGTCTGGTCTGTGGTGCGTAGGGAGATACAGCGTTCAGTCGCTGATCCCCTATGCCAGCTTGAGGCAAGAGTGGCATGACTCATGGGTGAGCCTGCCACTCACACACAGCCCCCAGCACAGCCACCCTCCGGGCTGTGAAGGTGCAGTGGTGACTGCCCATGGGTGGGGATCTCAGTTCCACTGTTGCCATCTGTGGGCTCATGGGCTTGCGATTTCCAAACATCCTTCCCCGTTACTGGTGTTCACCAACCCCATGTATCATATTCCACCCTTGTATGTGTCTTGTTTGTTTTGTCTGTTTACCTCCCCAACCTAACTCCCAAAACATACCTACTTCCCCTACCCCACATTCCACTCTCACCTGAAAAAAAAAATGGGCAATTTGCTCCCACAAAAAAAATACGTCCCATACATAGCTGCCCATTTTGCACAAATGCCCACTGGACACAGAAAACAAAATTTAATTGGCAGTACAACATACTTCGTTGTCCTCACCCCTCTTTCAGGGGTGGAAGGTTTCAAATTTCCCTCCAAATTACTAGTATATGCACAGCTGTTGCTGTTAAAGAAATGGGTAACTATGGACCTTCCCTACACCCGTCCTGCACATCCCAAGCTGTTTTCCCTACTGTCTTTCCCTTTTTGTGCCCCTTTTTCACCACTTTTCTATCTCCCCATTTTCTTTTCTTTCAAAGAAATGAGTGCGGGGGTTAGCAGGAGCAAGCACTTTTAAGCAGTAGTAAGCAGGTTTGAGCAAGTGTGCGCATGTGTGTGCTTAGCTAAGTATTGCTAAGCATCACGCAAACCAGCGCAAACCCGCTTACAACTGCGTAAATGTGCCTTAGTCACCCTGCATTTGAGGGGCCTTGTTCTGCTCAGCAGCAAAATAAAACACCATTGTCAGTCTCGAATCCCGGACCTTAGATACACTAGACTGCCTGAAGTACCACTAGGCCACAGTAGACATACAGCAGGATGTTGCTGAAATATATTAT
Organism: Protopterus annectens; assembly: GCF_019279795.1. Taxonomy (NCBI): domain Eukaryota; kingdom Metazoa; phylum Chordata; order Ceratodontiformes; family Protopteridae; genus Protopterus; species Protopterus annectens. The sequence goes on along the minus strand of NC_056725.1, from coordinate 193,460,949 downwards.
GCATCAGAATGTGTGAATGTAATGGAAAGATAGGAATGCCATAACACAAAACCTCTTCTGTGGAACTTTACCAGCAGCTGTTGTGGAATTGCATTACATGACTGTGATAACAGAACCAGACATTCTAGCAGTACATAATGTTACAGCAGCACTTTACAACCCCCACACAGTATCATAGCAGGACAATCCCCACCCAACTGTACAAAATACCAGTGTGTTCAAGGTACAGCAAGGATGTAGGTAGGCATACTCAGTACTGGAAATGCCCAGTTTTCATGAGCATCCTGTGATAATGTCAACAAAATAAAAATCACAAACTGTGCAGAAGTGAGTACATTAATATCCACAGTATAGCAGTTCCCAGACAGTTCTCAATAACTACATATGTGTGGCAGCTAATTGTATAAGTTGAAAAGAAACTCCATACTCCCATGTATCTTGTGTTAGCATTTCTAGGTTTGAGTACAATTCTACACTGTCAACTGTATACTGGAAGTGGCAACATTCAGGTCTGAGTACAACATACAAATAACTGGCTACACCCCTAGCAACAATTAGAAGTATACCAACCTACTGACTTACACAACGGTGTCCACAGCAAACAAGCATGGTCCCAACTTTGGAAATCTGAAAGGACTACTCCTACCTGACTTAGCATTTTATAGTACTGGGTTGCTATGACAGTGAGTACTGCAAATACTACACAGCAGGCTGCATGCAATTGGCAAATGGTGGCCACCAATTGGTACAGAGGCCATCACATGCACATGTGCAGATACCTGTAGAAGCAGTCTGTACTTGCTGTCCACACATGTAATCATTCCATTGCAGTACGGAGGGAGAGAGAGAGAGAGAGAGAGAGACATGCAGAGGCAGACAACAGCTGCAGCAGAGATAAAGGAAAAGGATCAAAATAAAATATTTTGAAAGAAAAAGTGATGTAATGTAAAAAAGGATTGCAAAAAGAATATATTGAAACAAATTAATATACTGACAAAAGAAATTATATTGAAAAAAATATTGAAAAAAATATATTGAAAAAGAAATATATTGAAAAAAATATATATTGAAAAAATATTGAAATAAAAAATATATTGAAAAGAAATATATTTTGAAATAAAAATCTATTGAAAAAATATCTTGAAAAGTAAATGATATATTGAAAATAAAACGTATATTGAGAAAGAAATATACCTTGAAAACTGAATTCAGGATATACGACAACAAATACGAACACATACAAAGGAAAGGTATGTAACAGCTATGTATTTACTGCAATGTAGTAGATGTTTATGAAGAGTGCTCTACATAGTTTGAATCATCCATATGTGGCAGCAGTACATACCATTGCACAGATGCCCTGCATAACTACTGGCATGGAGAAATGAGTGTGTAGCTGTGTGCAGTCAGATGTGACGTTGACATATGTAGTTCAGCATTAAATGTCAAACATCTGATCCATGTTATCTGTGTTCTGTACAGTAGTGTGTACAAAGTCTGTTTGGGGTAGTAGCCCATACGGCTATGCAAACATGGATGTGACAGAGTAACAAATGCATGATAGTCATATTAACATGTAGTTTAGCACTGGCAACAGCTGTACCAGGCTAGTATGCTAATTCAGCATTAGCAGCTATGTATACACCCTCTAATATTACTGTGTGCTCACATGTGACACCTGTTCATGTTGCAGCAAGGCCCAACAGGTCAGCCATGAGGTACATGGACTTACAACAGTGTGGTCCTTGTGTGTGTATGGCATACACATATGGAGAGATCTGTCCGTGTCAGATATATTAGCATCTGTACATGTGCATTGAGCAAGGGACATACTGCAACTGTTTGTGAAAGGTGGATATATATATATATATATATATATATATATATATATATATATATATATATATTTTTTTTTTATTGTTGAAGGTTGTTATGTGCATATTTCTATGTAGTTTGTAGTGTGTGGCAGACCAGACAGCATACAGTGCTGGTATATGACATGTGGTGGTTAAACGCTATGGGTATGTTTCAGCAGGTTTGCAGTGTTGCAGCCAGTGAGGCCTGCTAAAGCTACACCTTCCCATACTTGATATTCCCACCATGAAAGGTGGACTGTATATGTGCCTATATGTATATCTATATGTACACCAATTGATGTTTATATGTATGTGTGTGTATATATATTGTTTGCTGAAACAAATTAATATACTGACAAAAGAAATTATATTGAAAAAAAATATTGAAAAAAAATATATTGAAAAAGAAATATATTGAAAAAAATATATATTGAAAAAAATATTGAAATAAAAAATATATTGAAAAGAAATATATTTTGAAATAAAAATCTATTGAAAAAAATATCTTGAAAAGTAAATGATATATTGAAAATAAAATGTATATTGAGAAAGAAATATACCTTGAAAACTCAACATTTCCGACCGACAAAACTTTTTTTCCACACTACAAAACAACAACAAAACTTACCCTCAGAAATTCTGGAAAGGTATCTCCACTCTCCTTAACCCCGGCAAGCTAGACACCCCCTCCCCTGACCCAAATGCTACTGACACTGACTTAGCAACCCAATTTAACACTTTTTTCATTGACTCTATCTCTAAACTTACTTCTTCTTTCTCTAATACCACCACAATCTACACATCACCTCCTCCCTCCTCTACCATTACTCTTCCCTGTTCTTCCACCACTCCTTCACTTTCCCCCACTAACTCACAATCCTTTACCCCTTTTTCTACTATCACTCACCCCTCTCCATCTCCTTCCCCTACTTCCCACACTTCCCAGTGTCCTCTGTTCTCATTAAAACCAATTCCCACTTTTACTATAAAAAAACTCCTTCAGAAGTTGTAGCCATGCTCCAATGCTCCAGATGATATCCCTGCTTATTTTCTCAGTCTAGCCACTGAAGCAGTCACCTACCCCATTAGCATTCTAATTAACCGTTCAATCCAGGAATGCATAGTACCCAACATTTGGAAAAAGGCCTTCATTATACCATTACATAAAGGAGGCAACAATAATAATGTTACCAACTTCCGTCCCATTGCTATCCTGTCTCCTATCTCTAAACTCTTAGAAAAATGCATACAACAACAACTTCTTCCACACCTCTTAGATAAACAGCTTCTAACACCCACACAACATGGATTCAGGCCTAATCATAGTACTATGACTGCCCTTCTCTTCTTCCTTGAAACTATTAATAAAGCCCGGGATTCTGGCCTTATTGTTTCCACCCTTCTACTAGACCTTTCTAAAGCCTTTGATACTATCTCTCATAGCCTGCTTTTAACTAAACTCTCTAAACTTAACCTATCCCCTTCTTCCTTGAATTGGTTCTCCAGCTACTTATCTAACCGATATCAAGCAGTAAAATGGAAAAAGGCCACCTCCTCATTTCTTAATACCCCAACCGAGTCCCCCAAGGATCCATATTAGGTCCCCTTCTTTTTAATATATTTATAAATGATTTCCAGAACTCTATTCCTTTCTCAAATATCATCCAATATGCAGATGATTCAACTATCATCTGCTCTGCCGCATCTACCCCTGTACTCCTAAAGCTTACTCAAGAAGCTTTTTCAATCACTGAGCAATGGATGAAAAGAAACCACCTTGTATTAAATGCCTCTAAAACCAAACTAATGGTATTTACTCCCTCTAAAACTACCTCATTCAACTTTAATTCCTTCACTATCACTAGCCAAAACAATATACCTCTGGAACTGGTATCAGAGACCAAATTACTTGGGGTCCAAATTGACAACCAGCTTAAATTCCATTCCCACTTACAACTAAACATCAAAAAGACCCATCAAAAACTAGGCATGCTCTACCGACAAAATAACTACCATACCCCTGCCACTAAAGTAACTCTCTACTTCCTTTCTTATCCCTCCTTCTCTACGGAACTCCTCTTCTCACTAACCTACAATCCTCTCTTAAATCTCAACTTTCCTCCTGCTACAACAAAATTGCCAAATTTGCTACCAGCCAAAAGTCATCCTCCCATCACTGCCCTTCTCTCCAAAAACTAAAATGGCTAGAACTACGAAATCAACTCATCTATACACAACTAACTCTTGTACATAAGCTCATTTTTAACCCCACCCTCTGTCCTTCACTCTCTTCTACCTTTAAGATGTACCTTCCTGATCGAGTACTAAGGTCCAATAATCAAAATCTAATAGACGTGCACAAACCATCCCATCCACCAGTCAAAAATCTTCTGTCTTATGGTTTAGCACGTCTCTGGAACTCCCTACCACCTTCCATTCGTACTACTTCTAACCATTACTCTTTTAAAAAATCTCTTCACTCACACCTAATATCCCAATGGGAATGCTCCTGCTCTCTCCCCACATAAATGATATCAAACTCCTGTTCCATTCTTTCTATGGAAAACAAACCCCTTTTCACCTCATTCAAGGCCTTAGATTCCTTCTTTCTCTCTTTCTCACTTCTCTCTCAATCTTATTCTCATCTAAAACTATCTCCTTCTATTCATCTCTCCATATACTTTTATTCCAGTACTTATATGTTAGTTGTAAATATTGCATCAGACTGCTGCTACTTATATGTGTTTTGTAAACAATGAATCAGACTGTAAGTATGAACTGTATGTTCCTAAGAAGAAATGCCTCTCTGCTGTACAATGCAATGTTCCATTGCCAGTCAGTTTTAACTCCAACCTCATCACTAGTGTGTATTACTTGCAATGTTTGCTGTATTAATTGTAAAGGTCTTGTTCAAAACTGCAACCTTTGTATAAATATAATCTTTAAACTATTATAACCTAGAGTGCTATTAGAGCTTTTCTCCCCAGGACTCCATTGAAAACAGGTTCAAATGGCCCAGTGGACTATCCTGGTAAACCAACTGCAAATAAATAAATATATATATATATATATATATATATATATATATATATATATATATATATATATATATATATATATACAAAGAGAGAGACAGGATCATAATTACTGCAACAGATGCCTGGTGACAAAGCCATGGACTCAAGCTCAATGTTGACACTGCATTGGCATCCCTCCTTGCAAAGACTCAGTACCCATGAACTACCACATAGGTGGTAGCTTACTTAACACCGAAGGTGTGATTCATAGGTTCATAGGTTGGTACTAGGCTATAAGCCCTAGGGCCTATACAAGCCTAGCCATAACAATTCCCTGGCTATTTCTTCCCACATTATTTACTTTCCTGGACTCCTGTCTAGCAGGGTGACTGATGTGATCCCTGGGCTGAATTTCCTTTCTCCCATCCAATCGTCAAGGTTCCTCTTGAAGAGGTCCAAAGAGGCACTCTGCTCGACATGTATGGGCAATCTATTCCAGAGTCTGGGGAGGCTCTGGGTCAGGAACCCATCACTCCAGCATGTTTTGTTTATTGTGATGACAAGGTTTAGATCCCTGGAGCGTGTAGCTCTGAGGGATTGGGATTTCTTTAAGTGTAGCATGTCCAACAGCTCTGGGTTTGACATGGCCTTGTATGTTAAGCAGAGATCGCCTCTGAGTAGACGATATGCGACAGAGTATAGCTGGAGTGTTTTAAGGCGGTCAGCGTAGGGCATCTGCTTTAGACCTGTGATTCTATTATTGAGGTATTTCTGAGGCCTTTCCAGTTGTTGCAGATGTCTTGAGAGGTACATACCAAATGGGGCGTTGTATTCTGTAATGGGTCTAATGAGGGATGAGTACAGTGGGACAATGACCTCCTTTTTTCTGGATGAAAAGCCCTTTGTGATGAGGTGTGCCACATAGAAGGATTTCCTGACTGTTGTGGCGATGTGGTTATCGAAGGTGAGACCACTGTCCACCTGTGTCCCTAAGTCTCTTATCACACTTTCTGTGTTTAGTGTACTGCCACCTATATGGTAATTCATGGATACATGTTTTTTCCCAAAGGGGATAACAATACATTTCTTGGCATTGAGCTTGAGCCCATGGCTCTGGCACCAAACATCTGTTTCTGTAAGAGACCATGGGACACATGTGGACAGTAGTCTCCCCTTCGATAGTCACAGTGGCACACTAGTCATGTAATCCGTCTATGTGGCACACGTCATCACAAAAGGTGTGTCATCCAGGGAAATATAGGTCAGTGTTCCCCTCTACTCCACACACATAAAATCCAGTATAGAGTACAGTGCCCCATGTGATATGTACCTCACAAGACATCTACAGCAAGTGGAAAGGACACAGACATACCTCACAAAGCATAATACTGGCATCAAATAGATGACCTATGAAGACCATCCCACAAACCCACAACTAGACTGAGTCTTATACCGCCTACCCAGAGGTGACCACTGCCTAACATACTAAGCTATGTCAAACCCAGATCTGTTGGACATGCTCCACATAAAAAGGTTACAATCTCTATGAGCTACACGCTCTAGGGACCCAAACCCTTTGACCACAATAAACAGCGCATGCTGAAGGGATAGATTCCTATCTCAGAGACATCCCATACTCTGGAACAAACCAACTATCCATAGCAAACAAAGCTCCTAATTAGCAGTCGTCATAAATAATCCTGGAGATTGTATGGGAGATAGTGAATACACCCAGGCAATCACCTCAGTGTCTCTGCTTGACAGGGCCACATGAAATGTAATTACCTGTGTGTCAAAGGCCAGGGTAGTGTATGGCTAGAGTTCTACAGGCCCTAGGGCCAATAGCCTCTTACCTACCTATGAAGTGATACACACCCACATGTACTTGTCGAAATAATTGCTATGGGAGGTTGACTGAGTGTGATGGTGAATGTGTCAGAGTTCGGTATATGTGTGACAGCTTAGTGGGAAACTGTTTCTGTCATGGTATTATGTGTCCTAGCTGTGATCCCAGCAAAAGATGTGTATGCAATTGCTATGCAGAAAACGTGGTATGCCATACGGTCTGACGGAGTCCCTTGTTGTCGTCTGGGGTGTCCCATTGTAGGCTAAAGCAGTACATGTATGCTTATTGAGTGTTACTGCTGGTGAATCCAACTCCTGTATGAACTGTCGTACTACCTAAAGTTGTATGCCTAAACAGCACAGTATGGTGTATGTCCACATTTATTGGAACCACTGTTATGTGTGTTCCCTGTAGTTCTCACAGATTACATACCTCAGGCATAAGGTCAGGTAACTACTGACACACAGTACTGTAAGGTACACAGGTAAAGGTCAACTGGGTTGCCATACCTTTGTGTATGTCTGCTGTGTGTGTGGGTATGCCTGTACCATGGCCTCGGTCATATGTGTGTTACAAGATATAACGGCATATCTAGCAACATGTATAGTCTAGTACAGCAGTATGCCACCTATATTAACGAATGTGAACATATGTTAGGCAGGGGTCTGCCATCAACAACTAGTGTGGTATACTGGTAATACTGTCAGTGGACTTTACAATCATTGCAGTGGATTACATTTTTCATGATGCATTAGCATGATATATACCTCCTGTGGCTAGGTGGTGCATTGTGTCACATACAGTGTGCCATGTACTGTTGCATAGTCTTACATACTGTTTTAACTTTGTTGCTGTGCAAAACATGGTTTGATATATAGAGTGTGCCAGGCACTGTCAGGCATCTCTGGGTTGAGAACTGATATGTAGTATTGAAAGTGTGTATCTTCTGGCAGCCAATAGGTTGCTATATATGGCAGTTAATTGATATCTGTACTTTAGAATGTTATGTGTGCCACATGACTTGCTCACACATATAAATCATTGTCTTCCAATGTAATGTCCCACCAGCGTAATCCTGCATATAACACGGTTGAAGAAGAAGTGATCACAGTAAGCCTGGTGCAGCACTATGCGCTGCTGTTCTCCAGAAGCAGCCAGGACCAGCATGAGCGGACTGTGCTGTGGCAAGATCTTGTCCATAGGGTAAATGACATAGGCATGCATAACCAGACATATGAGCAGGTACGCCATCACTGCAGTGATTTAATTAGACATGTCTCGCACCAGAGTGGAGGAGCTGCTCCTGAGCCAGGTGGCTCCTGGCCAACAGCAACCACAACAAGTAACATGCATCATCATGGAGGCAGGTGCTACCCAGCAAGTTGACATGGAGCATGCAGGTAACATGGCATAGCTGTAGAATACTGTTACCTCTATTGGTAGAGCATGCTTATGTGAGATGTGTACTGTGTAGTTAGATGATGTGGTGCCTAGTGTTGTGCAATACTAATAACTAGGAATATAATCTGTAGGCCTGTGACTGTCAACCGTTGTACTACTGTAAGATTGCAAACTCACAGTAGCAATGCCACAGTTGTTGCCACTGACAAAGAGTCTGATATCCTTGTAGGTCTCTCTGGTGTATCAGCAAGGCAGCAGACCCATGCTGGTGAGTGTGTTATACCTTTAATATTGCTAATTAAATGTGAATGTCATAGGTGAGGTGTAGGCCATGTACATGTAACACACCTACGCATAATGCATGCTGTGCATGTTTGCTGTGAGACTATGCACATCCTAGTAGCATGGGTACACATAAAAAACGTACAATACGCAGAGCATCCCATACAATTGTGGCAACACTGTTGTGGACATTGGATAGGCAGAGTCGATACACATGCACACAACATACACAACTTTGTCATACACAGTACACGTTAACATGCTACACATGGCACATTCAGACACCCGCTGTAAGGTCACACTACAGTATCCCAAACCTCATCCACACAGCAAACATAATATACCTGAGGGGTAGATGCCTCACATGTGGCTGTGCAACACTCTTCAACACATAGCACATTCGTGTTAGGCAATGCCCCCTATTGGGCACCTCACAAACCCATGTAACAACTGGCTGTAAAATGGTGAATGTAGCCATGGTACTGCAGTTCAGGTACAGCATGCTATGTGCCGGTCTGGCACACATTAGAAGCCTTGAGTGACCACATGATGCTGCATGATGATGGCTCATATTACTACACCCCATCCAGTTAGTGGCCACAGTACTGCACATATCATGAATTACTATGCGCCTCAATGTTGTGTGTGTGTGCAGTCATATGCACCTATGCACAATATGCACAGAAATCACCATTTGTAGAAAGTGGCACACATATGTCTTGTAATGTATAGAGTGTATAGGTCACATGACACACATATGTGTGATGTTTCATGTTGCAGGTGTGTGGTAGCATGCCATGTCATGGCTGGCCCTGCCATGTCCACAATATGTCCTACACTCACCATAACCACTGTACAATGGCTATGTTGAGCAATGGTATTCCATCAGGTATACATGCACCACTCATCCTGTGTGTATGCATAACATGTATGTGCTACACCTATGTCCACAATTATCTGCTAAAGACACAGATGCTCTAATCAGAAATGGATATCTATGTGACACCCTGATACACATCCAGCCATGGTATGTATACCTGTGACTGATGGTGCACAGGACATTGCAGGGCTTTTAATACCTGCACAGCAATGTTGTGACCATGTACACATTGCGTTCCAGGGTGACGCCATTCAATGAACAAAACACACATGCATCAAAGCCATGTATACTGTTATCAGCAAGGGTTGTCTACATTCACACTGCATGCTGTTGAGCAACACACATCCTGCATGCTGTCACATTTGATATAAATGTTTGGCTTGTGATACTGTACCCCAACGTCACACGCTATTGAGTATGTTCGGGATTGCTGGTGGTGTGTGTGTGTGTGTGTGTGTGTGTGTGTGTGTGTGTGTGTGTGTGTCTGTTTTAGTGAGGAGTGTATTTGTGTGCATGTGTTCATGTGTTCATGTGTTCATGTGTGCATGTGTGCATGTGTTCATGTGTGCATGTGTTCAGGTGTTCATGTGTGCATGTGTTCATGTGTTCATATGTTCATGTGTGCATGTTTGCATGTGTTCATGTGTGCATGTGTGCATGTGTGCATGTGTGCCGACATCATGTACAGGTCGCAAAGTGTGTTTCCTGTCTTCATCTCACAGGTGCTAATTATGGTCTGGTTCAATGCAGCAGGGAAACTGATGTCACTGAGCATGATAGTGATAATGATGATAGGTGTGTTGCGGCACAGGCATGTTTGCCAGGGTCTATCATTAGGCCACCAATCGACACTACACAGGTGTCCACCCCATCCATGCACATGGTCATACTGCCAATACATCCATCACCAATGCCCTTAGCAGAAGGACAGCATACAGTCGGCATTGGCCAGGACAGTGTGGTATCCATGGCACATGCATCCCGACACAGCAGCCATACCCAGATGTCTGGAAGGGTACCACATAGGCAGATGTCCAGGGGTTCTCGTCAGAGCACTGCTGCTCATCATGCCACTGGAAGACGTGCCACAGGTCTGACAACCTCATGTATGTTCCAGGCTGTCATGGAGGCACAGGCATGTATGGAACGGTACACCAGACAGGGACTAAGGGCACAGACGGCACATACCACTGTAATAGCATCCGTGACCTAGCTGGTGCCATCCATAATTACACTGTGGTCATTGATAGACGTTGGGGAGAGACATTAGATGTCCTCTGCAATGTCATGTCCATGTGTCAGGACAGTGCAGGACGGTTGAGTCATCAACGTGGACGTATGCCAGCAACATCAGCAACTGGCAGTTGCCGCGGTTGTCCCTCAAGCAACAGCCGCTTCCATAGTGCCAGTACCATTTCCAGTAATGTTGGGGGTGGGCTGTCTATAGAACATCCTAGAAGACCACATGGACGTGGCTCTGGACAGTCCCAGCAGGGACCTGGGTCCAGTGTACATCCATCTACCTGTGGGGATAGTACCCAGTTTGGCTTAGTACCTGATAGTGTCAGTAGCACCCCTGTCAGGCACAGGTACCGTATCCATGGCCAGAGATGGTAATCTGTAAAGCCTCGCAGGTACAGTCTGTGGCTGTCCCACAAATACCCGTATGCGGCAGCCATATGGTGGAACTGTGTGCATGCAGAGACACACACACACATAATCCAGACATGTAGGGCTAACAAATACCCACACACATTACATCAACATTGGCCCATACCAGTATTCTTGCCCCTCACACACACACACACACACACACACACACACACACACACACACACACACACACACACACACATACATGTCGATTGGATAGCTCACTGTAGGCCTCTGGCAGACCAGCAACACACCCTGTGCATATAATGAAACCTGTGCCACCTCCTGTCATCTGTAACATCGATGCAGGAACAGGCTACCATGGTGCTGATGCACAGGGTGTCTTTATAGTAGTATAGCAATGTTAGCATGTTGTCAGCAGTAGAGTGTAATGATATGCTTGAAGACGTAGCTGAGTATACATGATGCATTAAAGCTATGATTGTCATTGTAGTGTTGTTTACACTAGTGTTAGTTCCAATTGTATACTCTCCACCCACGTGCCACTTAGCTGATGTGTGCAGTACTGGCAGCATGTGTTAGAGAGTGGACAGTATGTGTGGGATGTGTGTAGCACATATTTGCAGGTGTACAGTTGTGAAAATGGTGGAGGTGCACTGTCTGCATGTACGTGCATAGTGGACACATGGGCAGGGTGACATGCTCTGTATTACACAGTAACACTCCATAGTTTCTATTGGTGGCCAGTATGCATTGTACTATACACATTTTGGAACCTGACTGCGCATGTGTGTATGACATGGTTTGACACTGTGCTGTGGGTGATACTGTTACTATCTGTCATTGTTTTGCATTCTGGTAGTATACATGACTTCAACAGCCTGACCATAACCAATCATTAGATGATATCTTGACAACTGACACACAGATGTAGGACACACATCAACATTTGGATCCTTCAGGTACTATACTATGCCAGTAACCAGTGGCATTCAGCTGCACCCATTACTGAGACCACTCCTGTTCGGCATATGGCTCTCTTAGGTACAAGCAATCACAGTAGGGATATGTCTGTCCACGTGTGCTAATGCATACTGTGGCCTATACTGCATTCTCCAGGTGACACACACATCTTCCACAAGGGTATCATACAGACAGATACCTGTTGTCAAACCCATGCTGTACAGCTATAGGTTAAACTAAGCGTAGGCATCCACCTTTATGGAACATAGTATCCCCACAGTACCACATAGGTAGTAGCCACCAACATGATGAACAGGTACCGATGTGTACAGGCAACCTAGTGTTACGTCATCTCTCCTTTGATAATCACATTCCCTAAGGTATTTTGAAATCCCTCGGTGGATCACATAAGCAATAAGGGGTCTGCATGCATGTCCACAAAGGTTGTTGTACACCTATAATGCATAGTCATCATTGACAGACTCTGCTGCATTTGAACAGGTCTGACATATACCTCGGCCATAAACCCTCACTCACACAATTCAATAGAAACTGTAATGAGTGTGTGTGACACAGATGACCTAGGCCAGGCATCACTGCAGTGGCTGGCCTTGTCACAAGCATACAGATGTGACCTAAGGTCTGTGAAGCAGCAGCACAGTTTGGCAAAGATGACAACTGTGTACTTGGATAAAGCAAGGTTCCCACACATGCAATAACTGAGGTAACATGTATGTATATGTATTTTCCTCACAGCTACCTCACATGTACAATGCCTACTGATATGTCATACGGTAGTACACAGTCACACACATAGAGCACACACACTCACCAAGTGCAGGATTTAAACCCCTACCTAACTACTTCATGATACTAGAGGAGGACGCATCAACACAATGCGCTATACACATTACTGGGGGTTCTTTTTTGCACAGGTATATCTGTAGGATGGTGACATCATCAGACTTGACAAAGATTGGTTTACCACTTTTAAGGTGTTTTACCACTCTCCTAAAAGGTTGCTCTTTTAAAAGGAGACCACACATACCTACACACACACAGTTGTCAAGTGTAGGATTCAAACCCCTACCTAAGTACTTCATGATACTAGAAGAGTGCACTATACACATTACTGGGGGGGGGGGTTCTCTTTTCCACAGGTATATTTGTAGGATGGTGACATCATCACACTTGACAAAGATTGGTTTACCACTTTTAAGGTGTTTTACCACTCTCCTAAAAGGTTGCTCTTTCCCAAGGAGACCACACACACCTACACACACACAGTTGTCAAGTGTAGGATTCAAACCCCTACCTAACTACTTCATCATACTAGAAGAGTGCACTATACACATTACTGGGGGGGTTCTCTTTTCCACAGGTATATTTGTAGGATGGTGACATCATCAGACTTGACAAAGATTGGTTTACCACTTTTAAGGTGTTTTACCACTCTCCTAAAAGGTTAGTCCTTCCCAAGGCAACCACACACACAGTTGTCAAGTGCAGGATTCAAACCCCTTCCTAATTACTTTATGATACTAGAGAAATGTACATTAACATGATGCGCTATACACATTACTGGGGGTTCTCTTTTCCACAGGTATTTTTGTAGGATGGTGACATCATCAGACTTGACAAAGATTGCTTTACCACTTTTAAGGTGTTTTACTACTCTCCTAAAAGGTTGCTTCTTCCCAAAGAGACCACACACACACTTGTCAAGTGTAGGATTCAAACCCCCACCTAACTACTTCGTGATACTAGAAGAGTACGCATTATCATGATGCGCTATACACATTACTGCAGGGTTCTCTTTTCTACAGGTGTATTTGTAGGATGGTGACATCGTCAGACTTGACAAAGATTAGTTTACCAGTTTTAAGGTGTTTTACTACTCTCCAAAATGTTTGCTCCTTCGCCAGGAGGCCACACACACACACACACACACACACACACACACACTTGTCAAGTGCACGATTCAAACCACTACCTAACTACTTTATGATACTACAGACGCATGCATTTACATGCCGTGCTATACACATTACTGTGAATTAACTTTTCCACAGGTATATTTGTAGGATGGTGACATTATCAGACTATACAAAGTGGGTTACATTAGGTGACATTAGGTGGGCTACATTGAAGGAATGTCTAAACACTTTGGCCATGTGATCATCAAAGGGGAGTTTACTATCTACCTGTGTCCCCAGGGCCATAATGACTTTCTCCGTACATACTGGATTACAAACTATGTGGTAATTTATGTGCACTTTGTTGTACCCAAAGGGGATGACTATGCATTCTTTGGCATTCAGCTTGAGGGCATTGTTTTGACACCAGGTATCTGTCTCTCTAAGACACTTCTGGAGGATGTCTGTGTTAGCCATACAGTCAATTATGGACCACAGTTACCATTCATCTGCAAACCTGTTCAGACTTACACCTCCTTTGCTTGCCTGTTCCTCTGAGCAGTGTCTACTGAACAGGTGGGGTCCCAGGACCAAGACCTGTGGGATGCCATTTGTGACTGGCTTAGAGTTGGACATGGCACCAGCAACTCTGAACATGTGTGTTTGATCTGTGAGCCACCTGGCCACCCATCCTGTGACATAGCTGTTAATGTTCCAGCTGGTATGCTTGTCCATGATGACAGAGTGGGAAATGGTGTAGAAAGTCCTTTGTGAGGTCCAGGTGGGCTGTGTTGACTACTTTCACCTCCATCTATGTCCTTGGTAACTGTTTGAAATAAGTTAACTAAGTTTAGGAGCCAGGATCTGACTTTAACAAGGTGAAGTTGTGGAGAGTCCAGTGTCTGGAGGTCTCAAATGTCTCTGTTTATGGGTTCCCTGACAATTTGCTCAATAGCTCTGTAGACCAGGCAGAGTAGACATATTGGGCAATGGGGTCCATGTTCTGTTGTAGCACCCCCTTTGTGGAGTTGGATGACTGTTTGTGTATGCCATTCTTTGTGTACATAGCCTGTGGTACACTTGTGTCTGGACAGTGGATGTAGGTGAGGGTGTAGTTCCTCATGGGCCTAGTGTAAGACGCAGCCTGGGACACCATTCAGTCAAATTGATGCTGTGTTCTTAGCTTTGGTGAGGGCTGTCTTTACCTGCATGTCCATGACGTCTGGGGCTCTACATCCTTCTGTGATGGACACAGGCCCTTTTGGGGGTGATGGGGGGGAGTTTACACTGAACTTGTCCCCCTGGATGTGGGCAATGAAAGTTGGTTTGGTGTATTTCTTTCCTTTTTTCAGTAGCTGACAACATATTTGGAAGTTGACACCTACATGTCTGGTATAGCTACTGAAGGCTTTGTGGTTGTTATTCTTACATTCCTTGGCTATTTGTCTTTAGAAACTGTCCTTGGATTATTTTATGAGCGATTATTCTTTCTTCCTGATAATGATCAGTGATGCCTTTCCTTTAGTGAGGTTGGCTCTATCATGTGTTCATTCCCTCCTTCTGTTTTCTAGCTTATTTTTGGGCAACAACCACCTGATTGTTGTCCTGTTTTTGGAGGAGTGCATCTTGGTTTTATTTGTGATGTCTCATTCCATGCATCCCTGTAGATGCTCATAGGATCCACTTGTAAATGATTCTGCAGATTGTATACCATTATCCTATAGCAAGAGGGCTTTGAAACACTCCACTTTGGTCTTGGGAAGTGTGCAGTTTGCTTTTGCAAATGTCTTCACAGTGGTTTCATTGACTGGGTGGGGGGGCCGGATGTGGATGTCCAGTGTGATTACTTCATGATCTGATATTACCAGCAATGGGTTTATCTCTGTAGTGGAACACTCGTACCCCATGTTGGTGATGATCATATCCAGTATGTTGTCACCTCTAGTGGGCATGGTGAACAGCTGTTCCAGGGTGTTAGGATTTTTAAACTCTAGGAAACATTGGGCGAAGGACGTTGTACATGAGTAATTCCACCACTCACTGTTTGGGTAGTTGTAATCTCCTCATATAATGGTGTTTGATAGGACCTTTATATTTTCCACTGTTTTCCAGAATACTGAGTGAGGTTCCTGAGACAAGGTACGTGATCTGTAGCAGGCTACAATCTGATGGGCAGCTTTGGCCAATGTTAGTTGCACTTGCATGGTCTCCAAGGCCTCATGCTGTGCCACTAACCTGAAGGTGTGGGTATCCATAAGGTAAATGGGTACACCCCTTCCTTTTGTATTTCACTCGTGGTTTTGATTCTAAAGGTCGGAGGGATTGTGAGTGTTTTACGTGGAGCATATCCAAAAGCTCTGTGTTTGACATAGCTTTGTATGTTAGGCAGTGAACACCTCTGAGTAGGCGATATGCAAGGGAGTACGGATGGAGCATTTTGAGATGGTCTGTGTATGGCATGTATTTCAGGCTGCTAATGCTCTTTGTGAGGTATTGCTGCTGGCTTTCCAGTTGTTGTAGTTGTCTTGTGAGGTACATAGCAACAGTGGCGTTGTACTCTATTATAGTTCTAGTGGGTGATAAGTAGAGGAGAACATTGTCCTCTTCTATTCTGCATGAGACACATTTCGTGATGAGGTGTGCCACATAGGAGGATTTCCTGACTACTATGGGAATGTGATTATCACAGTTGTATCCACTGTCCACCTGTGACCCAAGGTCTCTTGTCACACTTTCAGTGTGAAGTATACTACCACCTATGTTGTAGTTCTTGGCTACAAAGTTTTTAACAAAGGGGATGACAATGCACCTTTTGGCATTGAGCTAGAGCCCATGGCTTTGACAACAGCCATCTGTCACAGTGAGGCCCTTTTGTAGGATGTCCACATCTTTTGTGTTTACAATTATGGCTCCTAGTTTGCGGTCCTCTGGAAACTTTAGCTGCCACAGACCTGCCATGTTAATGTTTACTTCAGGGAAGTAGATACTACACAGCCTGGGAAGTTATCTGGTCCCATGGCTGCTTTGATACTGGCTTTGGAGAGTGTTTATTACCTGTGCGGCCATGATGACAGCAGCTTTGCAGTCTTCCATTATAGAGATGTGCTCTTTCATGGGTGAGAGGATGGTACAGTTAACAGTGATCCTATCTGCCAGGATGTTGGCAATCAGTTGGCTCTGTACATTTACTGCCATTGAGCTGTAACTCAGAACAGATATGAGTGTAACCATGACATGAACCTGTCTGTTGGGAAGAGATTTCCTGAGTAGACAGTATGCAACAGAGTACAGATTGGGTTACATTCAGTCTTGTTGCATGGGACAACTATTTGAGGCAAGTAATCCTCTTGTTAAGGTACTTCCTTGGTCTTTCTAGCTGCTGAACGTGCCTAGTCGGATTCATCGCAAGTGTGTTGTTGTACTCCCTGACAGGTCTGATGACTGCTGAGTAGTGGGAACCTCCTTTGACCTACATGCACAAACCTTGGCAGTTTGTGTGAACACATAGCATGATTTTCCAACCACTTTGTGAATGCGTTTCTTGAAGTAGAGATAACTATCCACATTTGTCCATAGATCCCTTATTATCACATCCGTATTTAGCCTAAGTGTGTGAGCATGCCCAGTATGACCTTTCAGTATGTTGCTGCCTGACATTTGCTTCGTTTCTTTAAGTGTGTGAACATGCCCAGTATGACCTTTCAGTGTGATGCTGAATGGAATCCACTACATTTGTTGGAGTGTGTGAGCACACCCGGTGTAGACATTTATACTATATGTGTATGGAAAATCAAGTTGTATTTTTACAGTAGGGCTCACCTTTGTGTCATAGATCAACAGAGATCATGCTGTGCCTGCAGGGCTTCCATACGACACTTTGCATAGACTTATCAACATTTCTACATACAGGGGGGACAGCTATTCTTTGTACATTTCTACCCGGGGGCACACCTGATTGTTACTGTGGGTGTACATAGGATGTGGGTTTCACCTGACACTTATACGCATTTGCTATGCCTGCACTGCTATGTACAGGACACCATTTCAGTCTGCACTGTTGTCTATCATAGTGGCTTGAGGCATACTACTGTACTACAGATGTTAGCATCCAATGTCACGTATATTACACTGCAAATTCATAGCCCACACAACCGTCATCACACCGCCTAGCCTGATGTTCTCTGTCTGCATAGGCATGTGGGGGAGGTTACCCATTTGCCTCTTTAGGGGCATGATACTGCATTTCTCTGTGTTTGCATTAGTGTACAATTGTCCTGCTGTGTCTGTGCCACTGAAATGCTATCATGGCTTAGTGGTTCAGTACTGTGACTATAGTGCACAGTATCTTGGGTTCGAGCCCTGTCATTGCTTTTTATTTTCATGCTGGGCAGACCAGACTGCTTAAGGAACAGTAAAGCAGATATGAGCATGTTTAACTGAGACTTTGCTCAACTTTGCCCAACCTTGCCCAACATTGCTCACTGTTGCCCGACTTTGCGCTAGTTGGCACGAGCAATTTTGTTTACATATACTAGATATTGGTAAAAGCTGCTTAGCACTGCTTTATATTGCTTAAAACATGGCAATCATGCCTCAGGTGGTGCTGCAGGGCTGCCTATGTTGGATGCACATACTACACTCCCTATACATGTTTGGAAACAAGTAGTGTGAAGTTAGGCATCCCTATTATTTTATGTGCGAGTCAGAGGGAGGTATCATTTCCAGGGTTCCTACTGAGCCAGTGTATGTGCTATGTGTTGCTTCTTTGCCAAGGCCAAGGCATACTGGGCATGCCTCCTTCTGCCTACTGGGGCAGGCTCAGATTGTTCCTCCTCCAAGTCACGCTGTGCATGTGCAGGCCTTGGCAACGGTGGGGGGCTGTTTGGCCCTGCCCCATGCTGTTCCTGCTGCAGCTGTTTTTGCAGGATCATATTGTGTAGCATGGCACATACCATGACAATTTGGGTACATGTAGTTGGTGAGTACTGCAAGGCTCCACCAGATGTGTCCAGGCAATGGAACCATGACTTAAGCATCCCAAACACATGCTCAATTACATTTCGTGTTTGTGCATGTGCCTCATTATGGAGTTCTTGTTCAGGTGTGTGTGCATTTCTGATGGGTGTCATCAGCCATGGCTCCAGTGCATATCCAGCATCCCCCACTAGATGACAGTCAGGGAGGTCCCCATTGGCAAATGTCTGGTACAGCTGCGACAGATGCCAGATATGGGAATCGTGGTAGCTTCCAGGGCAGCCAGCACACACATTGAGTATTATACCCTGGGCATCACACATGACCTGGCAGTTGATGGAGTGGAAGCCCTTGCGGTTGATGTAGGCCCTACCCCACTCATCGGCTGGTGCTTTGATGTCTATGTGCGTGCAGTCAATTGCACCCACTACCTCAGGGTATTCCGCTATTTAATGGAAGAGACACATGTTGCTGGCCAATACCTCATGGGAATTGGGAAAATATACATGATCACCGACATGTGCTGACATGGCAGTCAGGAAATGGTGCAGTACCCTGGATGCTGATGCCTGTGAAATCCCCATCATATCACCAGTTGGTCTCTGGAAGGTTGGAAGGTACCTGTTGCTAGTATTCTCAGGCCAACATATCCTTGGTTTCCACTGGGATGGGTTCCTCTCTGTTGGTTCTGTGTGTGAGGCATGGCCTACACAGCCCAACAGTTTGCTGCAGGAGCTCTCTGTCCACTCTATAGCACTCCCCTATCTCCAGCTCATGTAGCCTCTGGTAGATTACCCTGGGTCTGTACACTCTTCTCTGTCTCCTCACTGTGGGTTGCTCAGCAGCATTCGCAATGGCACCACCCTCAGCATCTTGCACATGTCGCCTTATAATAGCAATGGCAGCCCCTAACATTTTTTTGTTTCGGTTAAGCTTTTTAAGTTTTCACTTCTCTTTGTAGACTGCAGTGTTGCAGTGTTTCTGAGAAAAACATGGGGGAATGTTGTTTGCAGAGTTTTACGTGCTGGGCTGGGCTAGGCTAGTGTACTGCCTGTGTAATTGGCAGATTTTGGTTGATTTCACCTGGCAGCTCTGCTAGATCTCATTGGTTAACTTCCTACTACTTCTTTTCCTTCCTTTTCCCATTTCTGTTTCAACAGGGGGCAGCATCACGCAAACCAGCACAAACACGCGCACATGAGCGCCCATGCATGCACACAGGCTTACACGGGCTTAGGCAGGTGCACATTCATGCATACAGGCTTAGACGGCCTTACACAGGCTTACACGGGTGCACACACAGGCTTAGATGGGTTTACAGGCACGCACACACACACACACGCACACAGTGTAAGCAGCTTTGCAAGAAACTTCAGTGATAGCCATGGTGTACACCTTTGATTTCTGGGTTTCAGTTTAGACAACTGTAGACACGCCTCTTCCAGTCGTGAGTAACTCACAGCAAACACATGCCACTCTGCTCCAATAAGCTTATAGCCTTTTTGATACATACCCCCTCATGATGTCACCTATCTTCTACTCTGTTACTCCCCTAATCCTACTCTTATACTCTAGGGACATGGTTCACATGGCAGGGAAATTTGGGATTCACTATCCTTATACTCATTTGCATAGGATTGCCTACTAATGCTTGGTTACATCTCTCAGACTGAGCTTGCCCCCCTTAGAAACCACTACTCAGTAGCCATGTTGTCTTCAGCCTGCCATTCACCTGCATGGCAGATGAATATTTTGAATAAAATACCTATTTGTGGCTTTTATTTTTTGTTTTTCTGGTTTTTAGAATGCCACAAGTTTGTGCGGCGCTGTGCTACACTTAAACCTCGGAGATCAAGGGAAAAAAATATTTTTTTATTATTTTGCAATGGATAAAAATGCCAATGGCCATATATTCGGCCATTGGCATGCTTCCTCAACTGGATGCATCCTTTATTTGGAGCTGTCATAGCTCCATTTTGCTATTTGCAGAACGGTACTCAGTTGCCAACTGAGTACATTTCTGCAGATAGCACTACTCTTACTTGGACAGGTTAGTGTTTCCTGGATCACAAATTTACCTCATTTGCATAGCTTTCAGCAGCAAATGAGGTAATTTGCATCAACTAACACTGTCCGTGCAAGAGTCGCTTCAGGAGCTCTCTTGCACGCCCCTGCTGACTGTTCCTGGATCGCTCGGCAAACATGTTGGCTGGCTGGAGTCTTACTCTACTCTGAGACTCCATGCAGGCCTTTGTGAATCTGGCCCATAGTAAAATTCTGTTTATTATTATTATTCTCTTTTATTAAAGGAGCATGGGTTCTATCAAAAATGTTGCATGTGCATAATATGTCAAAATGGGAACAAAATAATTATTCAATCTTTTTTGGAACACTTCATTTTTAACATTCTCAATAAAAACCCTGGGGTAACCTCTTCTAAGAAACATGTTACATAATAAGTCACATTCTGTAATGAAATCATCAAATACTGTTGTCATACAGCTGCCTTGAACAATTGACCTTTTATAACAGATTTTTTTCTGGCTTAAGGGGTGGGAACTATTAAAATGTAGAAACATGTTCGAGTAGGTGGGATTGCAGTAAATCTCGGATGTATATCTCTTGTGAATAAAATCCTTAGCAAGTAAAACATCAAGAGAGTGAACACAATTCTCTCCTATTTCATAGGAAAATCTTAAAAATGTAGTAGTATTGTTAAGATAATCAATAAGTCCATGATTCTTGCTCTATCGTTTCTCCACACAATGAACATATCATCCAGGTACTTTAAGTTTAAAACGCAAGCCTCAAACCATTCATTGTTAAATAAAAAGCTATGTTGCCATTCTAACATAATATTTGCAAATAAACTTTCACATGTGACCTCCACGGCAACACCATTCTCTTGAAGGAAGAATTCATTCTCATAAAAGATAAAATTATTTTAGTACTATTTCTAAACTCTCCTCATAAAGATTAATGTGATCCTGTTTACACCCTTTCTTAAAAAGAAATTTGGTGAACCATAAGATACCAATATAATGTAGCATCACAGAATAGAGATCTTTTACATCAATGGTTAAAAATTAAAAGATTCATGAAACACAAGATTATTGCAACATTTTAAAATGTCCCAGGAGTCCATACATAAATAGTGTTCATCGTGCAAAAAAATGTTTTAAGTTAAAACCCAAATACTTGGCAAAATTGGCAGTTATAGAATTCCAGGCATCAGCAATATGATGCATGGGTGGACTATGCAAGTCCTTATGGATTTTAGGCAGACCAAAAATGGTGGGAACAATAGGATTCTCAACATTTAAATAATTACACTCTTCCAAGGAAATATGTTGTTCTAACAGCATATCACTAAGATGTAAATGCATATTTCTATAAGCAATATTAAGTTAATTCCTAGACACTTGTTGAGAAGTGTCTTCAAATAAAATGCTATGAATCCTATCAAGATAGTTATTGTAGTCCATATTAACAGCCCACCACCCTTGTCTAGTTGCATTAATCAAATATTCATGGTTTTAACCCATTTAAATAATTATTGTTCTTCCCTAGACATGTTACATGCATAATTCATATGTTTTTCACTCAAGCAGTGTCTAAGATCTAATTCACAAACCTTTTCAAAAGTTGCCAGAGTCGGGTGGAGTGGAGGGTTACAAGTGCTATTTACACACATTCTGTTTGGTAAGGAAGGTGCATCAGGTATCTCATTGAAATAAACTGACAAATTCAAATTCCTAATAAATAATTTAAGGTCCATTAGGATATTACTAATATTTATTCTCCTCACTGGGACAAAAGTTAATTCTTTGATGAAAATTTTTCCAACAGTCTCATCAAGAGGTTGTAAGCTGAAATTATAAATGGTAAAATCCCCAAGTTATTAACAATAGAACAAGTGGAGTTCTTGGCATCTAGGGTAAGCTCAACTTAGAAGAAGATTTTTACTGACAGGGTATTATTGTTTGATTTTTATGTATTTTTAGCTTTTTAATACAAAGCACTTTAACGGTCTTGAATTTGTACTGTTTTTTATTGTTCAGTTGTTTCAATTATTTATTTTAATTTTATTGCCTATAAAATAAACCATTTCACTGTTTTACTATATTTAGGATGACTGGTTCTATGTGATTTAGATCTGATGAAGTCTGGCATACTATCCTGAAGATGAAAGCACATCTGATAGTTTTGGAATAAATGGTTTGCCAGCATTGGAGTCAATGTCTGTTTGCTTTAAAGTTTGCAGTTTGTCTGTCTTTATTAGTATGTTAGAAGAGTACAGAAGAAGAAGAAATCAACAGATATACTCAGAAAGATAGGTGCAGTGAAAGGAATGCACAATACCAGAACAGACCAGCCTCCATCGTACACTATTGCAAACAACAAACTAAAGATATCAGCACAGGCAGAAAAAGACTTAGAAGATATATAGATAAATATAAAGAAAAGTGCAGAATAAGCAATTTATTGATGATCCAAAGAAGGTTTAAAGAGAACTGGGAAACAAGACAAAGGTAATAGAAACACCACCGAAAAAGAAGAAATAGACACATTTTGGTGAAATATCTATGAAAATCCTGTGAAACATAGCAAAGAAGCTGACTGGATGGAAAAAGTAAAAATAAAAAAAAAAAAAAGAAAGAATATGAAGTTGAAATGTGCATGATATGAGGGAATCGCACAAATTGTGAACGCTCATAATATTGAACGTACCAGACTTCGAACTTCCTATTGTGGGGTGCTGTGCCCCCCCCACCCCCCGCTAAATATATATTCCAACTCCAAGATCACACTACAGTGATGAAAGGGCAAATATGCTATTCTTCACTGTGCCGCATTCTCAGAAAAAGCACTTTGAGGTCCAGTACGTTCGATATTATG
This sequence comes from Protopterus annectens, assembly GCF_019279795.1. NCBI lineage: Eukaryota > Metazoa > Chordata > Ceratodontiformes > Protopteridae > Protopterus > Protopterus annectens. Next base: position 193,437,301 of record NC_056725.1, on the reverse strand, counting down.
AGCGTTCGCAATTTGTGTGATTCGCTCATATGATATAGACCCGATATGAAATGGGATGAAGTAATGGTCAGAGAAACTGAAACAAAATTAAGAAAATCTCCTAATTAGAGAACCTCAGGCCCAGATGCAGTACCTAACTACTGGCTAAAAGTATTAACATCTTTATGTGACGATTTAATCATGAATAAGAACTATTCATATTTGTGTCTTTCGGCTTATCCCGGTTAGGGATCGCCACAGCGGAACTCCGGTCCACTAATGATTGGTAGTTGATTTTTACATGCCGAGTTACCAGCCCTGATGCACAACTTTCAACGAAGGTACACCCATTCACGCATGTCCCCACGCAGAAGATGCTCTAGCTGAGAATCGAACCGGACAGCATCTTACTGTGAGGCAAAAATGCTACTGCAGCACCACCACCGCGGGCTTGCACACCACAAATAGATACCAACCTGGTTGACAACAGGAAAAATGATACTCCTCCTTAAGAGTTGTTAACCTGCAGGATATACTAAAAACTATAGACCAATAACTTGCCTTCCAGCTATGTATAAACTATACACTGGAATTGATGCCGACAGAGCTTATAGTCATTTAAGAGAAAACTCAATGACAATAGAATGAAAGGGTATAATGTTGCAAGACTGTTGCACTGGGGATTGCGCAGACATTATAATACTGAAGTAGCTGATAACCACTGGAAACATGAACCACAAAGCATTATAGAAAATTATGAAGTTTATAGCACATAGTATCAACCATTTTCAACAGTCTGAAAAATAGATGTGAGAAAATCAGGTATAGTAGTCCAGGAAAAGAAGACTAAAGCAGCATTGATCATTGAAATTGCTATATCCAGTGATTACAGTGTCTTTCGTACGGCGAGACATAAAGTCATACAATACCAGAATATGCAGGCACAAAAAAGGGTCAGTGTGGAAGAAGAATATGCAGACAGTTCCAAATGGTAGTAGGAGCAATGGGGCTCATAAAAATGAATTTACAGTTGTATTTAGATATTTTACCGATACTTGTAACTCCATATGGATTGCAGAAGGAGTAATGTCTGGGCAGATTGCAGGTGCTGCGAAGAGCACTTTTGGCTGACATCAAAGACTGAAACAACACTAATTTCATGAACTTTAATCACACTTTGACTTAGGAATATGGTCCATTCCTGTCATGGTATTTGAAATCCAAAAGTCTTGGAGAAATTAAAATATAAGGGGAATAGATATATTCTCTGATCTCCATTGTAACATAATCTCTAATGGAAAAAGCAAGAACTTCACAAACAGCTGATTTTAGTTCATCTGCACTAGCTTTCTCACAGTTGATATAAACATGCATTGATGAAATCTTATGCTTCCATACATACATGCATGCTGACACACACACACACACACACACACACACACACACACACACACACACACACACACACACACACACACACAAACACACACACACACACACACACACACACACACACACACACACACACACACACACACACACACACACACACACACTGCTTCAAAATATTTTGTAGTACCTTAGTGGCTGAAAAAGAAATCTAGTGGATCAGTGAAATGAAATAAATACACACACATACATTACATACATTTTATATATATATATATATATATATATATATATATATATATATATATGCACACACACACGAAGAAAGAGAAAGAGAAGATAACTATTCTGCAAACTGTATATCAGTAATAACCATTTCAGTCTGATAAATAAAAATAACTCGTACAAAAATCCCATCCAGTCTGTTTTTTGCTATTCTGCTTAATTAACTTAAGTCAGTGGTACAATGGAAGAATGGTTCACAGAAATTTAACTATGACAGAATATCAGGACAGCATTAACTATTACACATGAAAATAAGTAAAACTATAAAAGACATGTACCTTTCTCATTTCAACATTAAGCTTTTAAAAGTGATAAAAGTTGCAGTTTTGAACATATACGTTATTAGTCATAAAGTGAAGGCCAGTAGCATTTTAAATGAAATTTTAACCAGCTCCATTTATTAGCTGTTATTCTATTAACAGTCTTTTGCCTTTTATATGGACCTTGGGTCATACTTTCTACTCCGATTATTTCTGAGTATTCAGATTACAGATAACTATGATAACAAAGACAAATTTCTTAAATGTATGAAGAAAAGTAAAGATCACCTTCTTAGTTAAGCAAGGAACAAAAATACAAAGCTCATGTAAAAAGTCATTAAGATAAGAGGTAACAGAACAATAGTTTACAATTTTTCCCTTTTGCTGAAGAAGTCAAGAATTGCTTATTTAATAAATCTGTTATGTGTGTCTGGCAAGCTTTTCCTGTCTCATGTTTACACTTAACTTGTAAATAACTGGAGTAGCAAATAGCTGCCCATGCTACTATTGTATGTATTAATGAAAATGCCTTGTATTCTTGGAAGAGGTGAGTAATATTTTCTTTTATTCTTTTGTTGTAATGATATATTTTTAATTGCCAGGGGAATTCAAGCCAGTAATCATGTTTTTGTAGTACTCAGTTAATGTAAAAGCTCTAAAATATCTCTAGATTTGAACTCTATTAAAATTATAACTAATGCTAATAGTCATAATAAGAGACAACAGTTGTAACACGGCATTGTATTAATTCCACATACATGCATTGCAAGGAATATCATTTGCATATTGGTAGGCCATCAAGATGCTTGGAGTGCAGTTGTTAGCATGCATCACATGCACACTGCTTGATGCGCTATTTTCTTTGGTTGAGATCTATTTGAGGTTAGAGGTGCAAAGATTTAAATAACACTCAGTTTGCAGAACTGATTAACACTTTGCTGCATATGTTTTCGCTGTGTGTTTTGCTTCCAAGTGATTAACAGTAAGTGTAATGCTGCTATATTGCCACTGGGAAAATGAAAGGATCTCAGTGTGTGATATAGGTGATGTATTGGAAACAAAATAGATTTGTGGATCCTTATGTGGTTTGTAACAGCTCTTTATGTACTATCTCTTATTTTGCAATGAGTGAGCGGAGAGAAAAATAAACTATTGATCGTAAGACTGAAGTGCTTCTGAATGTTCTGTATACATACAGCACCAAATTTGAGAGACAAGAAAACAGCCATGAATGCAGTCTGTGTGAATGGCAAAGTTGGCCGTTGATGAAAATGTCACTGGTGTACTTCAAAAGGTCAGTTTTGAATGTCGCAAGATGATCAGTAATATGAAGGACCAGGAAAAGCAAAGGCAGAGGATATCAATCTGCTGCAGAAGATTGTGTGGATCTTGCCACCAGGAATGCAACATTTGGGGATGATAGACCATTATCATCTTACATGAGTCCTACATGATTGGTACCAGTGGCAGTCCAGTTGTGGGTGTGTCATGTAAAGAAGACCAGTGTCTATCTGGTTATGTTTTTTCTTTAAGTCCTTGCGTCCAAAGTATCTAAAGATAAGGATTAAGTATATGAGAAGGACTAAGTGAAAGTCATAGGCTTCATATGACTCCATATTTATTTGGATTTTATGGGCATTAGCTGCTATACACAGTCGCTCTTGACAGACTTAAGGCAAGTGGTAGACTAAGCAGATTTTATTTTTAATATTTAAAAAATAAAGGGGTTTATTATGTTTTATATGGGAATACCCTTATGTGGATACCCTGTCAAATGCTTTAAGAATAGAAAGGGGAGATAAAAATGATTGAAAAAGGGGAGACACAACAAAGAAGAAGACACATAAGGAACACATCAAGAGGGTTATGCTGGAGGAGGTGGGAGAGGAGTGGTACTTTTGCAGGGGACAGAACCCCCATTTTTTTATTTATTTTTTTTTTGTAAGAGGTTAGTGTGGGTGGGAAGTAGATAAGAGGGTGTTAGGAGATAGGATAAGTGAAGAAAGGCCGATGACAAGTGGTGCCCAGCAAAAGTCTCCAGTCCAGAAAGACTCAAATATTTCTACTGCCTGATGGTGCTACTGTAGAAGACCTTAATGTTGAAGAGGTATGGGCATGTTGTGGTACACTGAGTCTTCAACCCACTGAAGAGAAGACTTTGTTGGCTAAAGCCATCAGTCCATGACCTGCTCCTGCATATCCTCAACCAACTCCCAAAGCTCATGTTCAGTGAAACTTGCCAGGCTACCACATTCCAGGGTGAATGCAAGACTGGTGCCACAGCCTCAATCCTTTGAGGATAACTCTGGATGAGGAGAGGGTGAACACTCCCTAACCTGGGAGGTATGAGGCTAGTCTGCTCCTGAGGAAGAGGAATGACAGAGGAAGAAAATAAAAAAAGACAAAGAAATGCATAATTAAGATAGGAAAAACAGAATAAAAGGAGGAGAGGCAAAAGAGAAAATACAAATAATAAATTCACACAATATGTTACACAGCATTCAATTTCTTACTTTAAATCAATTTTGTTTTTATGAATCTTTTAATTGAAATAAAACAGAACATACAGGAAGTACTTATGCATATATGGGAACACTGATATGACAAGTGCTTATGTATACTTGGGAAGAATAAGTGTATTGTTATGTAGTTTTGGTATGCTAGCAACTGAAACCACCCTTTATAAACACTTACATGTAATAAAATTGGTTAAAGACAGAATACTATTGATATATCTTTTACAATAGGTAGAAGTAATGTATTGAAAGCATTGTAGGCCTTCAGTTATCATCCTTTATAAATACTTGCTTGTATACATTAATGCAATCAGATAAAGACAAAATACTGCATGTATTAGTTTGTTCATGCTTACCAGTGGCTTCAACTAATGTCATAGTTCTATTACTTTGTTGGCTGCTATTGTAAGCTGTTTCAACATTGGATAGATAATACAGGAGACAATTATTGTTTACCTGTATTTCACCTTGTTTTATAACATTAGTGGTATATCTACTACTATTACTATGCAATGCATTTCACTTACTGCTTGCATTTCACTTACTTGCTTAGAACACATTTGTTTAAATATTTATTAATATCTGAATTCTCATACTTTGTCAATCTTTCTTTTAATGCAAATTATAAATAACCTGTTACACTTTTACCTACCCTTTTAGTCTAGGTTCTACTTTAAAATGTTATGGCTTGCATGTAATAGTCTGCAAATTGAGTTCAGGCAGAAGATGTACAAACAAAGAACATTGTAGTGATTCAAATAAGAATTCTGATCCTTTCAATTCATGCTTAAATAAAAAAATGAATAAATAAAAAAATGATGTTACAGATGGATAACATACATATACTTCAGTGCAATAATGTGTGCATTAATAGCTTTCTGTCTAATAACTGCAAACATATAAGGAAATGTATACAGAATCAATGCAAATAGTCATTTTCACTAGGTATTAGTCATTCACTTAATAATGTAACCTCTCCCTCCCCTGCCCCAACCTTCACTCTGACTAGGGTCTGGTTCCTGACTGAAAGTTCAGCCATCTTATCTATGCAGTTAATATAATGGAAGAAATATCTGCCTTATACAATTATTCTACTAAGAATATTTTCTGGTGTACACACAAAAAATCCTTTATTTACAAACATGTTCTGCATGTACTTTAACTACTAACTAAGGTAATACAATATTGAAAATGAAATTATATAGCAATGCATTTTTGTTTGGGTATAAATTAATACATTTATATACATGAAAAAAAAATGTGTAAGTTTATCCATGTAGATGTATATCTGTAATTTACAGACATATATATGCAGCCTTACATATATTTCTTTAGTCACACATATATTTCATTTGTTTTTTTTTACAGAAGATTAGGTTATTATATAAAAATAGCATATATTCTTTAACATGCGTTCTGTATACAGATATGTTTATGCTTTCTTTTTCATTATCATAAGAACATCGTAGAGTCATAATTGTGTTGACACATATTTCTTCTAGGAAATATCTTCAATAATACAACATTTTTATAATTTATTTTTAAATTTAATATAACCAAAAATGAAAAAAAAAAGTTATACTTACTATACAACTCTGGTCTTCTTGCCACCACTTGGTCAAGCCACTGAGACAACTGATCAGGCCTACACTTCAGTATGTCATTGTACCTGTGTTGGCATTGTTGACCAATGTGGGTAATTCCTGTCAGAGATGACAGGTGCTTACCCAGTCCCTACCAGATATTGATCTTTTTCCACTCACTCCTCTTCACGCATGCCTTCATCTTATCCAAGTATGAGTTACTAAGAAGACAGACAATAATCTTGGTTTCCTTATCTGACATGCTCAGAGCAAAGACTTCTGTCTTCACAGGTGCTGCCATTAGAAGTGTCAATACTAGATTGAAAAAGTATGAGCAAAGATTAAGTTGACAGGTTTAGAGCCACTAAATCTGGAGTGTGACAACACCTTACTCAAACACAATAAACCAGGAGAGGTATTAGACCTGGTATTGTCAGTGGCACGTTTGGCTTTACCAAAAATGCTTTGTCACCTGTTTTATTAAGGAGTTTGTTTCCTACCCTCCCTCTCTCCCTCCCTGTTGGTATAGTGTTTTTATAGCTGGTGGCTTTGCAGTTGCCCGCCCCTAGTGTAAATTTGATCTGGGACCCTCCTCCCAGTCTAGTGTCATTACCTCATTCTACCCAGTACAGGGACAACATTTGAGAAGGCCAATCAGCTTAGTTTCTGCTACTCCTTTCTCTCTTTCCTTTCTCTCTTTCCACTTAAAAAAAAAAAAGTTTCTTCCTACTTTATTTTGTTTTTGCGTAATCTTAAAAGTACTCAATTGTATTTATTACTGCTTGGTGTAACTCATTCTAAGCCTTTTAGTTTAAGCACTTGGGCTTCAGACCAGTTGTTTTATATTAAGAAGGTCTGTGGTCTGCACTGTAGTGGCAGAACAGGTAGCTTACATCCTTCTAAGTTGGGAACTGCTGATTGAGGGCTCAGTGTCTGTTATTCTAAAAGTGTATTAATTCTGGTTTAAGCACTTGGGCTTCAGGCCAGTTATTTTACATTAAAATGGTTCGTGGTCTGCACTCTTGTGAGAGGAGAGGTTGGACTCTGCCCTTCTGAGCTGGGAATTTCTGGTTAAAGGCTTATAGTGCCTGCATATTTAAACTGCTTCTTACTGAAATTGGTACACCTTGTTTGCTGTAGCATAGACTAGATCCAGGCCTGCTGAATCTAGTTTTGTTTGTATAACTTGAGCACTAATCCAGGCATTCTTTAAAGTATTCAATTGTATTTATTACTGCTTGGTAGTAACTTGATTAAAGTGTAGCTATCATTGTAAGTCTTTTGGATTAAGCACTTGGGCTTCAGACCAGTTGTTTTACATTAGGAAGGTTTGTGGCCTGCACTGTGGTGGCAGGACAGGTAGCTTACATCCTTCTAAGTTGGGAACTGCTGATTGAGGGCTCAGTGTCTGTTATTCTAAAAGTGTATTAGTTCTGGTTTAAGCACTTGGGCTTCAGGCCAGTTATTTTACATTAAGAAGGTTTGTGGTCTGCACTCTTGTGGGAGGAGAGGCTGGACTCTGCCCTTCTGAACTGGGAATTTCTGGTTAAAGGCTTATAGTGCCTGCATATTTGAACTGTTTCTTACTGAAATTGGTACACCTTGTTTGCTGTAGGTACACCTTGTTTGCTGTAGCATAGACTAGATCCAGGCCTGCTGAATCTAGCTTTGTTTGTATGCTTGTTGTTTGTTTGCTTGTTATTTCCCTGAAATGCTAATTTCACCTAAAACACGGCTTTTCAGTGCTTCTGTGGATCCCTAGTGATATCTGCATTGCTTACAGTACTTATTCCCTTGTTTCACTTGAAAGAAAGTTACTGTTTGTCGTTTTTGCATTTAAGTTACCTGTAACACATTGCATTTAAGTTACCTGGCACTTGCTCACTAAGTCAGCACTAAAAAATTAAAAGCACTACACCCTCACAAACTCCCCTTGAGTACCTTGTTCCCCATTGGCCTTTTTTTCAATTATAAAGGAATTCTCAATACTATTTTAGCATGTCCAAAGGTCAGTTGTCAATCTCCTCTCCGGTCCAGCTGGTGAATCTGGGAATCTTGAGGCAATGTTAAAACTGCCTCATGTACACAGACAACCCTCTCCTCCTCCCAACAAATTCCAACACATGTGAGAGATGCAACCATATAGCCAAACTGGAGGCTAAGCTCTCTCAACTCAGTACTGGCATAACCAGTCAGGAGGAGAAGGAAACCACACTCACTACAATTCCAGTCTCACATAGACCTACCACGACAGCAAACCAAACACATAAACACACAAAAACATACTCGGAGGCTCTAAATAAAAATCTGCCTAAGCAGCAGAGACCTCCAAAGCAGACACCCAAGCAACCGCTACCCCAAAACAAAACACGTGCAACACATAGCTCACAAAGCCAGTGTGTCGAACAGTCACAGCCCTTAAGGCTAAACAACACACCTGATACACTTGTAATAGGTGACTCTATCGCCAGGCACACTAACGTCCCGCTCACCAGGCTGAACAAGGAGAAGGTCACGGTGAGCTGCCTGTCAGGCTAGGATCCGCCACATAACACAAGCACTCAGGTCACTCCAAGGCAAGTACAAATATGACTCAGTCATTGTCCATGCTGGTGTGAATGACCTGAGAAGTACCTCCCTGGACTACATGAAAAGAGACATAGAGGAGCTCTCTGAGCATGTAGCCCAGGCCGGTATGACCCTGACCTTGAGTAGCATCTTACCCTCACCAAGAATGATGCCACAATATGAAGACAAGATGATCAATTTCAACAATTGGCTTAAGTATTGGTGTCATTCAAAGGGAATCCAATGCCTGTCAGCCTGGGATGACATGCTCGACAAGCCACGATTCTTTGCTAGGGACGGCTTGCACCTGTCACCCCTGGGCTTTTGGATATTGGCAAAGGCTCTTGCTACCCCCATAGTGCCTTTCTTAGGCAAGCCTCAAACCCACCTCCATAGGTATCACAAGGGATAAGAAACTAAGAGTAATGCTACTCAACGCCAGAAGTCTAAACCTCAAGATGCACTCACTCGAAACTCTCCTTAGCATGGAGAACATCGATATCTGTGCAGTAACAGAAACCTGGTTCAAGGCTCCCAAGAGCACCCCAGCACTACCAGGTTATACCTCATACCATGCTTTTCGGCCCCAAAACTTGGACCGAACCACAAAAGGAGGGGAGTATCAATATTCGTCAAAGATACCCACACCTCCAGGTTGGTGGCACAGCACGAAGCATCAGAGACTATCCATGTGCAAATAACAGTGGGTAAAACTGCCTTCCAGTTTATAGCCTGCTACAGACCACCCTCCCAAACCCAGGTACCCCACTCGGCCTTCCTGAGAACACTGGAAAATATGAAGGTCTCTCCAAACACCATTATATTGGGTGACTTCAACTACCCAACCATAGACTGGGAGCATTACTCTAGCTCCAACACCCTAGCCCAAAGGTTCCTAGAATTTATAAACTCAAATGCTATGGAACAACTTGTTGCCACTCCCACAAGAGGGGAAAACATACTGGACCTGATCATCACCAACATGGGGACTCTATGCTCCAGACCAGAAGTGTATCCCTCACTGGTAAGATCAGACCATAAACTAATCTCACTGGATATTCACATCCCAACCCCACCCCCTGCCCAGAAAACCACAGTGAAAAACTTCTCTAAAGCAAATTTCACACTCCTCAAAACCGAGGTGGAATCCTTCAAAGCACCCGGGCCTGTGAAAAATACGGCCCAGACTGCAGAATCCTTTATAAATGCATTCTATGAACACCTTCAGGAATGCATGGATCATGCAATCCCAAATAAAACCAAGACCCAGTCCTCCAAAGGCAGGCGTCCTGTCTGGTGGACCCCAGCCATAAACAAACTATACAATAGAAGGAGGAAGCTACTACATGATACAGCAAACTCCCAAAAAGGGAAGGCATCTCTGATCAGTATTAGCAAAAAACTACGGGCACTCATAAAATTGTCTAAGGCCAGCTTCGAGAGAAAAATTGCACAGGACACTAAGGATAATCACAAGGCTTTCTTTAGTTATGTTAGGAACCTGGGTGGGAATTCCCAGATATGCTCAGAATTAGTCCAAAATGACAAAAAATACACCGAACCCACAGACATTGCCAACATCCTAGCTGACAGGTTCAGCAAACTCCCCACCAAAGGGCAAATATCTATCCCAGCAGAGTGCTGCCCCCCTGACATCTCAGATGCTCAGGTAAGAGCCGCTCTCTCCAAAGCAAAAAACACAGCATCAATGGGACCAGACGGTGTACCGGGCTGCATCCTACATGAACTCCAAGAAGAGCTAAACCCAAACATAAAACTACTGTTCAATCTCAGCCTTACTACAGGATATGTACCCAAAGAGTGGCATACAGCAACAGTGGTCCCTCTCCACAAAGGTGGTAACTCAACGGATCCTGGAAACTATCGCCCCATAAGTCTGACTAGCTTGGTGTGCAAAGCTATGGAAAGGATCATCATGGACCTCATAAATAAAGATATTGGGGACATACAGACACTGGATCCTACCCAGTTCGGCTTTGTTAAGGGCAGATCCTGCCTCTTAAACCCGGTCGATTTCTTTGAAACAGTCACCAAGGCCATTGACGAGGGGAAGGTGGTCCACACAGCCTACCTGGACCTCGCAAAAGCCTTTGATACAATACCCCAGTTGGGCATTATAGATAAGCTCACCAGCTTAAATATAAACCCCTATGTCACTAGATGGGATGCAAACTGGCTCAAGGACAGAACACACATGGTTAGAATTGCTGGAGCCATGTCAGACTCCAAACCAGTTACAAGTGGCGTCCCACAAGGCTCAGTCCTGGGACCTCTCTTGTTCGGTATATATTTCTCGGAGGTACAGGCCAACATGGAAGGACTGTGGCTGACCAAGTTCGCAGATGACTGCGAACTGGGCGCCATAATCGACTCTCCAGCCGACACAAGCATCCTCCAAAAGGGCCTCACAGAAACAGACAACTGGTGCCAGAGCCATGGCCTCAAGCTAAACGACAAAAAGTGTATAGTCATCCCCTTTGGCAAAAACAAAGTGCCCACAAATTACCACATAGGTGGTAATCAATTAAGTACAGAAGAAGTAATTAGGGACCTGGGGACCGAAGTTGATAGCAATCTCTCATTTGACAACCATGTGGCCAAAGTGGTTAGAAGAACATTTTATATAGCCCACCTAATCATGAAGGGATTCACATCTAGATCAGGGGAGGTCATCGTGCCTCTTTACTCATCCCTCATCAGGCCCATAATTGAGTACAATGCCCCTTTTGGGACACCTGCAGCAACTGGAAAGACCCCAAAAGTAACTCACCAAGAGGATCAAAGGGCTCAAACAGATGCCATGTGCTGCCCGGTTAAAGAAAATCCAGCTCTACTCAGTGGCATTCTGCCTGCTCAGAGGCGATCTGTGCCTGACGTATAAAGCCATGTCCAACCCGGAATTAAAGGACATGCTGCACCTCAGAAAATCCAAATCCCATCGAGCTACGCGCTCGAGAGACTTGAACCTCAGCACTGAAATAAATAGGACATGCTGGAGGGGCAGATTCATAACCCAGAGGCTCCCTTCACTCTGGAATAAAATCCCATTCCAGGTTAGGCAGAGTCCCTCATTGACTCTCTTCAAGAGGAATCTTGATGAGTGGATGGGAAATTGTCGGTTTACCCCGGGTATCACTTCTGTGTCACTGTTAGACAGAGGCACAGTATACTAACCTCGAAAAAGGGCATAGCAAAATTAATTTAAAATAGGTGGCGAAAGCCAAACACACTCTGGCTAGGCTTATAAATGCCCTAGGGCAGATAGCCTAGTATGAACCTATGGACCTATGGACCTATGAATATTTACATTTCATTTATACATTACTTACAGTTGCTACTGCTTCTATTCATTGTTTTATTTACCTTTTTAGAGTATTACACCTCAGTGTTATCATGCAGTACAGCAGCAGTATTAACATAATTATTTGGGGGGAGGGGGCTTTTTGCAGAAATAAATATTCCTGTGTGGGTGAGTACCAACTACTAGTCAATGATGAGTGCTTTGAGATAAAAAAGCATGTCAGATGATGTAAAGATGTGCTGGGATTATACTTTATAGTTGCACAAATGTGCATGAATTTGACTCCATTTTGCCCTTTCTAAACACAGGCAGCTTTGAGCCTAACCAACCCTGTACGTGCATTCCTGCACACAGCGTTCAGTAGTAGCCAAAATTGAATTACATGCATAAGTGGCTGTACGTGTTCATATATTACTGTGAATCATAGAGAGAAATGTAAATGGGCCTACTTTGCATACAAAACTTGTAAATGGATCTGAATTAATGTGCAGAAGGTTTACCTCTGCCATATTAACTTGGAATTAGTTAAGTTAGGTGGCAAATGACTAGGCAAACTGCAGAATTTTTAAAGTAGGAAAATATAACAGAGTTGTAAGTTACTCTGAAACATTTCAAAAGTATGCAGAATTACTGAATTCACATCAAGAAATGTTTGTTTGACTGATATAATGGGCAAATTACAATTACTTTAGTGAATACTATAAAGCAATCATTTTAAATGGAAAATCTTTATAGTAGCAGTGGAAATATTTTGTGATAACTGAGAAAATCATTTACTTTGGTGACTGCATACATGGTAGAAATGTAGTGATTTAACTGTGAAGTACTAAAGTGGTAGAGATGTTTTGTTTGCTCAACGTACCTGTGTCTTGAGAAAATCTCAGAATGCACTGCAAACTGATAAAACAAAAAAGAAAGGAGAAACAGAAACGGACGCACTTCACTTTAATAAATAAATGTATCCCTTTCGTCCAGGTACAGTGAACTTCATCAGAATACTATCAATTCAGGAACAGCCAGCTTTGTAAAACTTACCAACCATGTGACCAGAACAATTAGTGACAGTTACTCAATAAATTTAAAGACATATTTTTCATTTAATAACATATTCACAAAAAACACATCTTTAAAAGCATAACCCATAAGTAAAATGCAAAATGGTAAAAACCCATTTTTTTTTCAATCAGCCTCTTGATTAAAGCAGCTTCAAACTAAGTATTAGCAGTGGAACAAAACTCATATAACAAACACTGATTTTAATTTCAGTATACTGCTAATAGATAACATGTTGTTTAGTCCTGGTGTTTGTTATGAATTGTTCTTGTCATGTGGTTGTTAAATGTTACAAAGCTGGGTGTTCCATACTTGATGTTATTCTGATAAAGGTCACTGTATCTGGACAAACGCGCTAAATGTGTTTATTAAGGTGAGGTGCATCAATTTCTGGTTCTCCTTTCTTTTTGATTATACCTGTGTCTTTACTTAAATATTTCTGAGTGTCACTGAAGAATGAAAAATGACAGCATTATGAATACAAGACAGTGTTAGAGGCTAGATGGAAGGATGAATCTGTTAACAAACTGATTGCGTATTCATGATACTGCAGAAATGACTGTAACACAACTTTATATATTAGTGGGTTTCTTCCAGCACCCTTTTTTTATGAGGATGACGGACATACTTTCCTTGTGCTATTTCACCGATGATTGAATGAAAACATTTTGTGTATGACTGTGGCATATCTATTTTGTGTACAGAAATGTTGCAGAACAAAGACTAAGGGTAGAAAATGGTCAAATTCAGCCATGAAAAAATGTATCCTAATGGCAGCCCTTAGGATATATGGCAAACATTTGTTTAGTAAAGGGTGGACAAAGAAGCTGAGAGGGCAAAAGCCTGGAATCAACTTGTAATGAACACTAATGCAGATGGTAGAAGAAACTGCACATTATCCCAGTGGAAGAAGAGGGTAAGTGATATGGTAAGACATGCTAGAAGCAAAGCAAGGCAGAGTGCAATTGCCCATATCAGTACTGTGGAAGGCCACCAACAATTATCCAGTTAACACCAAATAAGGAATACCTCATCTCCATCAGTAGCGATGACTATGACACAGAAGATGATGGCACTAGAATAATCAGATGTGGTGTGGACACTGACTTTTGCCAACATCTGCAGCAGCAACACTTTTCTGCTCAGGAAGTTCTGTTTAAAATCAGTAACATATATTTATACAGAGACTTGAGTGCTGACATGGAATGATTACATTAAACACTTGAAAGCTGTTATTAATACCACCCAGACCAACAACTCTCATACACACAGCACCCTTATCGACTGGATTCTAGTCTATCATCCCTCTAAATATCTCAGTCCTGAAACCCTTCCCAACATACTAAGCGATCACTCTCCAAAAAAAGTACTTCACTATCCCTCACTTTACTAAACAGCATAGGTTTATCACATGCCAAAAGCTTGCTAACTTCTACCCAGACACCTTTTAGCCTCTTCTCTCTAAAGTTAACTGGAATTTCCTTACCCAACTCCCCTTTGACAATGCTGTCCTGTCTTTCACCTCCACCTTTCTCAATTTCTTGACTCATTTGTCCCACTTCACACAGTCCATATTAAATCTAATATATCTCCATGGCTATCAAATAACACCTGCATCCTAATGAAAAATAGAGACAGAGCATGGAAAATATGGACCAAAACAAAGTTCCCTGCAGACTTGCTAAAATGCAAAGAAATTAGAAATCAGACCAAAATGTGTATTAATAAAGATAAAAGAGACTTCTACTATAATCCACCCTCAGCCTTGAAAAATAAACCCAAAAAATTTTGGAACTCATTAAACTACATACTACATCCTGGTGGTCCCTGCTCCCCCAATCCTTGTCTTGCTAAGACTTCCCAATAATACTGCCTCCACCTTCAACACATATTTCATTGACTCTATATCCAAACTATTTAACCCTAGTGCCAACTTGTCTACCTTTAATAATATTTCAAACCACTTTCTATCAAATCTCACTATACTCCCATCAAACTCTTTTCCCTCAAACCTGCACCCACTAGCTGCATCAAATCCCTACTCTCAAATCCCTACTCTCTAAACTCAAACCTTGCTCAGCTTCTACTGACAACATTCCTTCCCTTTTCCTTCAGTTAGCTGCTGACTCTCTTGCTCTCCCTGTATCTATCTTAATCAACCGCTCCATTTCAGAGTCCACAGTCCCTTCCATATGGAAACAATTATTCACCCTACCAATACATAAAGGAGGTAACTCCTTAGACATCACTAATTTTAGACCACTTGCCATCCTCTCTCCTGTCTTTAAAGTTCTAGAAAAATGTATACATAAACAAGTTACGCACTACCTACTCTCTGAAAATCTGCTCATACCTACTCAACATGGCTCTAGACTAAAGCATAGTACTATTACTGCCCTACTATCATTCCTTAATACTATATCCCTTGCCAGAGATAACAGCAAACCTGTCTTCTGTCTATTCTTAGATGTTTCTAAAGCTTTAGACACTGTCTCTCACCCTCTTTTTCTCCACAAACTAACCAACCTTAACTTCTCCCACTACTGTTGTATGATTTCCCAGCTACCTCACTGACAGATTTCAAGCAGTGAAGTGGCAATCTGCATTCTACCCTCTTCTACCAGTTAAAATGGGTGTCCCTCAGGGTTCCATCCTTGGTCCACTACTTTTCAATATCTTTACAAATCTTCTTTATTCTTCCTGTCCTCAGTCATCACTGGTTCAATATGCTGATGACTCTACTGTCATCACAATTACTGACTTCCTCTCCAAGCTCATCTCTTCAACACAGACTTCCTTTAACTCAGTAGAAAACTGGGTCTCTGATAGCCAGCTTATCCTTAACCCCAAAAAATCTAAGCTACTGTTTTTTCTTCCTAAAAACTACAACCACATTAAATCCACTTTCACATTGAGGTGAATACTAGCACTACACTCCATGGTGCCATCATTGACAACTAACTTAAATTTGACCTACACATTAACAACTGTATCAAGAAAACTCATCAGAAACTAGGGCTCCTCTACAGCAACAAAAGGTTTCACACCAGTGAGGCTAAAGTAACTTTCTCTTATGCCTACCTCACACCCAGTCTATTATATGGGGTCTCAAATTCTTTCTTGCCTCAACTCCACACTCCTTGCCAAACTTGAATCTACCTACAAGATAGTCAAATTTGCAGCCTATCAAACTTACAAGTCACATCACTGGCTCTCACTCAGACACCTTAACTAGCTTGAACTACCTCACCAGCTTCTTCTCCCTCAACTCCAGATCATCCACTCTATCCTTTATCAGCCTTTTTACTGTCCTACCCTATCATTTTTCATTGCCCACTATTCACCTGCTAGATCCATCCGGAGCTCTAACCTAGATCTGCTACAAATCCACAAACCTAAAACTAAGAAAGGATGTATTGTCTATAGCTATAATCCTTCCAAGGCCTGGAACAAACTTCCACTAGAGATGAGGTCACTCAAACAACTTAGTTAATTCAAGCTAGCCACTAAAGAATACCTGTTAAGCAACCGGACCTGCTTCTGTACCCAGCCTCCTTAAACAGCTTATCAACCCTAACTGCACACCTCTATCTGCTCCCAACTTATGTAACTTTCTCTAACTTTCTAGAACTTGTCTCACATTAACTTCTCTAACCTAAGCACATTGCATACATTCTTATCTGGATAATCTAAGATTTTCATCTAGTGACAAAACTATTGTTAGCCCTTCTGAATGATGATTCTAAATCTGACAGACATAATGATTAGTTTACTGTCATAAATTCTTGTTTTTCATGTATATGTTGCTTTGAATGTTTTCTGTAAATCAGTGGTTGATTGTTTACTTATTTTTGTAAATGATAATCTTTAGAACATGTTGAGCTTTTCTCCCTGGGCCTCTGCTGAAAAAGGGCTCAGTTGGACAAACCCAGTCGACAAATGTAAAATAAATAAATAATAAATAAATTAGTAGGTGAGACTTCCACATTCATACAGAATGACAGTGAAGGCAGTGTCCATGCTCAGTGTTCCCCCACACCCTATTAATAAGGGTATGTTAGTGCATGATATTTCTTCATTAATAATGAATTAAAATACTTTTTTTGCAGGGTCAGCCGCAGAAACATACAGTTGCACTTTACCATACATTTGGAGGACATCAGCAGCAGAATGACTGTGGAAGATGACAAGGATGATAATATAGTTACATTTATGAGACAGCCTGAAGAAAGTAGCATACAGTCCTCATGTCTAATGGCAAGATTTCACCTCCCACACATACCTCCCAACCTCTTAACACAAAAAATCTGGACAAAGCCTCACAGAATGTGAGGACAAAGGCCCAAAAATAGGAACAGATTTTAAATATTGCTCTGATACACTTAGAAAGTTGCTAGAATAACAGAATCTGTCTTTACATGCATTTAACGAAGGATATGAAGTCTGAAATACAAATGTATATCATTATTTAGTGACTTCCCTCCTCAGATCATCCCAGTGATTTGTCAGAAAATCACATATTTTATGAGGAACAAACCAAAAATATGAGGTAAAAATTTGGACAGTCTGTGAAAATATGTACCGTTGAGTGGTATGCCCCCACAACCTGTTAGTAATTATGCAAGAATTGACAGTGCACCACAAAGTCAAGCACATGCAAAAATCCATACACTTCTTCACCAGTATCTCCAACCACAGACAAACATTTTCAGGCACTAGAAAGGACAGCTTCATCCATGAGGATAGCTCCCAATTTGCAGTAATCTGTGAACTTGACCATTCAGACTCTCTGGCAGTGATCTAAGCCCTATGAATGCCAAGGTACATTTGCTGCTGGTTTCAAAGTCATGGATTAAAACTCAGTTGTAGCATACACAAATGTTCTTTACCAGGAGAATCCAGGGAACAAATGCATTGTACTATTCAGATTACCTTAAAGCTGATCCCTATATGCAGCATCTTTCAGGTTACTGAGAGCTGATCTATACCTGGCATACAACCATCAGGAACACTAGATCCAAGGATTTAAATTTTGCTTGCGACATAAATAGGCCATGTTGGTGAGACAGATATGTGTCTCAGAGGATCCCCATGCTCTGGAACTGGCTCCCCATCCATGTGAAGGATAGTCCATCCATAACTGAAGAGTAGTCCATCCCTAAGCTCATTTAAGCTCTTGTAGACAGATGCAGCCAGAAACTATGTCAAAAGCAACATTACCCCACCACCATCACATAATCTTTAGAAACTCTATAACTAGCATGCCCTCTGTTAACAAACACCCATGATATATGGGGACAAAATTGGCTGAGTTGTTTGGTTAGGCTTATAAAGGCCCTTGTTGTTGTTAGCCTAGTATAAACCTACAAACCTATAGACACATTCAGAGTTAACAGTGTCCACATTGACACCTTTATAAAGGGGTACCAGGTGCAGAAATTTGTAAGAGCTGCTCCAAAAACACATAAAGCATTGGTTGTGCAGCAGCAAATGTGCTGTGACATTGTCAGGGCTCAGTACATTGCAGCAGGGGGTCAGGTGGAAAGGATCAGAGTCCTCCAGGACATATGTGAGGATTTTCAGCACTACATGGAAATAGACAGAGAGTAGCAAAAATGCCATGCTCACAGTGATATGTAGTGTGGAACCACACTAAGCATCCATGGCTGCCTCCATTTGTACACTAGTTGGGACTTGCCAGACTCAAGTAGAAGTCACTCTTGCAAAAGGACAGGGTACGGTCCAGACATATGTGGACAGATCACATGAAACTACAAGTGCTTCTCAAGAAAATACTGTAATCAGTCAGGGAGAATAAGCACAATGGAGTTCAGGCATTGTTCATCTACACCTTTCAGAACCTCTCATTTCAGGTCCCGGTCCCAGTCCCCAGCACTGTCATATCAGTGTCTGCCATTATCCCTTGTGTCAAGTAGGACATGACACTGGACAAACTCACCATCCTGCTCTCATGGCAGCCCCTCTTCAAAATCATTTGCATCATCACCTAGCCTATCTTTAGGTGATGTGGATGACATGTATGACACATTTGACCTTGACCTACAGTTATTCATGAGCACTCAGGCATGACTTTAATGTTCTGAAATAAAAAATAATTAATTACTTCAAGATGGGAAGGAATTTCATATGAACAGTGAAAGTAGACCATGCACCACACAGTACAGCATAGCATAGGCCACAGATAGCACTGCATGCATCACTTATACTCCATGTATTCTTTTAAGAGAAAGGAAACACTAACCTGAATGTCATGCTCCATAATTCTGCACTAGAAAATGCCTCTTTACCTGCGCAGCCATATGCCTCATTGCATGGACCCTTACTGCTGCTGCAGGCGGGTTGCCATTAGTCAAAACAGGACTGGAACTGGCAGTTATAGTGACAGCATAGGTCACTTCGCCACCAGACTGGCGCATGATTATGTTGTGCAGATTTCAACATGCAGTAAACATCCTGCATGTAGTGGCTTGGCTGTAATGAAGGATCCCGTCAGACTCCAGGCACTTAAAACCATTCTTTAAGAGGCCATCTTGATGACAATATGGGTCTGGGACAGGACTTCATTAATGTCTTCTACATAAATAATGAACACATTAATGGTTTGCACCTGGGCTAAATAAAGCAATGTTTCTGCAGTGAAAATGAGTGGAAATATATTAGGGGTTTCAATTGTGAGTACTAGGAGTTGTAAGACAAGACACTGAATTAAAAATAACTTGTGGCAATTTAAATGTTACAAGACATAGAAGATCAATTTCATTGTGAAGCAAAGCATTGTTTATATTGCATGCCCAGCACAGCTGCTGGGTG
Organism: Protopterus annectens; assembly: GCF_019279795.1. NCBI lineage: Eukaryota > Metazoa > Chordata > Ceratodontiformes > Protopteridae > Protopterus > Protopterus annectens. The sequence continues at coordinate 193,417,515 of NC_056725.1, read as the reverse complement.
GGGAGAATAGTGTTGGAGCAGTATATAACAGCAGAGGAACGGGACATATGCAGAGAGCTGAATAAACAGTTTGAAATGTGCTGATTTGGGTAATAATGAATTCCTTTGTTTTTCTTTTTGTTTTAAAACAGAGAGGCTTTTTCTAGTACTGGAAGTTCATTGGAAGTAAAACTAACATTCTGAGGGTGTATGTAAGTGTTTTGGAATATCACATGCTGCTATTTTTAGTAACACTCAACCAGGCACCATATACAGAAAACAAAGATATCCATTAACTCACCTGCCCTCTCAGTGACCTTACTGACAGTGACATAGTAGGTATACCTTAAATAAGCAATGTACTAAATTGCATGGAAGGAAGGAAGTAATGATTTGCTATTCTAGCAGGTATAACATTGTCATATGTAAAGCAAAAATAAAAAGCGGAGAATTGATTATGGTGGCCATATTACATCTCACTTGTTCTAATGAAGAAATAGTGTTTTTTTCCCAAAAATTATATTTATGAAGGGTTTTTTTTTTTTTTGTATGTATTTAAGTAGTTAGGGGAGGGGAAATAACACCAGGAAAAGTAATATGTCATATCTTTATATGCAGCAATGAAATCCCAGTCACTAAATGGGATGGGAATGTAACTGTGAGGAGGAAGAGGGTTGTACCTTACTGAAAGGTCATGAGTTAACAAAGGTAAACTGAAATAAATGTGTAAATGGATGCTTTTATTATATTAATCTGGAATGTGCGTGGATTTGTAAGCACAGGAAACAGGCAAAGAGTAGTCTCTCATATACAGAGGGATAGGGTACAAATAACAATGTCGGAAAAGACCCATTTAGCTGAGGCTAAGCATGAAAGCCTAATGATGAACGGATTACAGGGAAGTTATTCAGACGAATACCAGAGACAGAGTTAGAGCAGGTAATGATATTACTGTGGAGATGGGTTACTTTACAATAGAACGGGTAAAATGGATGGACATCAAGGCTTGTGGAAGGGAGGAGCTACTGACCTGGAAACAAAATGACCATGATATGCATGTTTCATCTAAGACCGCTAGTTTAGAGCTCAGGAGAATGCTAGGGGAAATAAGAAGCTTTTAGCAAAGCATACTAATTATAGTGGAAGTCTGAGAAGTCTGTAATAGTGAGGATGTGTCATCAAACCCAAAGGGGGAGACTATTACTAGAGAGGGCAGACTCTTAAGGAAATGTAGGACCTTTCTGTTTTGAGGCTGCCCTTCATCTTTTCTTCTTCTTACTCTAAGTGCCACGATGTTTTATAATGGTTTCCTCTGTTTTAGCTTCTATTGCCTGTTCTAACAAGACTTTTTACTGATTACTGCACTGACCAAGAAGTACTTATATGTTATGCTGAACTCCTTAACTGGTATTCATTCTGTCTTCTGCCTATCCTTTTCTTCTTTCCTTCATTTTCAGCCTTTATTGCTTTCTGTGCCCATAGTATGCTCCCGGTTTGCTCTGTTTTCCAGTGAATAAAGTAAAACTATAATGTTACTAAGAGATACTCAGAAAAAAAATTTACTCTCTTGAGTAGAGTGAGTATTCCTAGCAGAGACATAGCTGGTTCAACTAGCCCCTTCTGCTGGTCCCTGAATAACCTCCACACCCGCTTGCTCAAAATAAAGAGTGAAAAAAAGTCAGGTCTGATAGACTGCTCACAGCAGTCAGAAGCATATGTCCCCTCCCAGGCACATGTGCCTTCCCTGCCATAGCTCTTCACTGAAACAGCAGAAAAAATATTAAGCTCCACGCTGATGCATTGTCAAAGCCACCCAAATATACGCCCCAGCGTACACCTGCTCTTCAGCAGAAGAGTCAAAAAGTACAAGAATTGCTGCATTTTGAACTGTAACAAGCTGATTTCTACATTTGTAGCAATCAGCTTGCTGTAGCCTACCCCAGAAATTGGAAAGTTGTTTTCTGTACTGGCATTACAAAATGTCTGTACAGAAAGAAGAATGTAGGAACAAAAGGATTATGCCCTCTAACCCTTGCACCCATGGCACATGTCCCTTCATCCCACCCTTGTTACACTACTGATGCCTAGTTACACCTTTGCATGATACTGCATTATAGTAGCCATCACTTACACTTATAATCATCAACTCCTATACTTATTATTTCTCACTACAAATATTTTTTATGCATCATCCATGTACTATAATGCTGACATTTATATACACCTGCCTTGTAAATCTGTTTGTTGTGTTTTTTGTATTGCTGAAACATCTTTCATAGCTTTCATATATACCACAATCATTGCTGTGTTCATATACTATTACATTCTTTCCTTGTTCAACATCCACTATATTTGTTTATTAGATTTTAGTTACAGAAGAGTCATTCTGTTCTTGTAGTTTACAGGAACAACTGCTGTACATTCCAAAAGTTATTGTATCTTACATATCAAATTCTGTTTTCTGTACCTTTGCTCCGTTACAACTGAAAAGGGTCTATGGACCAGGTCACCTATTTATGTATTTATTTATTTATGTGTTTTTCTGTTTGTTTGTTTGCTTTTGCTTTGTTTGATAACTAGACAGGTAACCTTGTCAGACATGACATTTTTCAGTCACAATGTGGGTTAAAAGAATACCACACATATGAATATGTTATGTTCAGACAAATGTTAATAAACAGAACAAAATGCTGAGAATGCATGGCATGGTTGTTTACATGAAGGACATTTGCATTTGGGAAGATAATTATTATTTACACTTTATTGGTTTAGAATTGAGATACACAGAGTTTTAAACATATTCAGGTATTTGCCTGCGGTATGCAAGTCTGACTTAAAGCAGTCCTGTAACAAAAAATTCAAACAACAGGATATTATAAATATAAAGGAATCACTTTTCAGAAAAGAATTATAAATTGCAAAGTATATACATAAAGACTGAGTTCATATTTTTTGCAGACTTTATACCTGCTGCACACCAGTCATCAGTACACTTCCTGATCAATAGGCCTATTCATGCCCCATCATGTGGGAAATGCTGGACCAGGAAGGAGCCATCATTAAGGCAGCCATCGGTGGTACTTTTATGTTTTTATTAGATTTTTTCAAACCTATCTCCCCATACACTTGCAGTTATACTGAAAAAAGTGAGATGTGCAAGGCATTTTTGCTATGTACTTATTCATTTCATTGAGGGATATATATATATATATATATATATATATATATATATATATATATATATATATATATCAACAAATAAATAACTAACTATAAAGCACTATGAAAACACTACAGTCTAAACAGGAGAAAGTTGATCATCATCTTGGGCTTTCTGGTCAAGCACAACCTCCCATTCCCCTATAAGGGGACTGGTGGATCATGCATCTTCTCACCTCTCCATCCTTGACTAGCTCAGCCAGTGCCAAGGCAGCTAATCAAACCGTTGGCAACTGAATCACATCCTGGGCTCTCTTCTTTTACATTGTGTTGCCAAGCAGAAATATATTATATATACATGTGTGTGTGTGTGTGTATGTGTGTGTGTGTGTGTGTGTGTGTGTGTGTGTGTGTGTGTGTGTGTGTGTGTGTGTGTGTGTGTGTGTGTGTGTGTGTGTGTGTGTGTATCTACTTCTAATTCCCAAATGGCCACTTCAACGATTGATGAAACAGTGAGACAACATTGCCATTGCTGAAAATGCTAATTTTATGAACACCTGGATCACTGTAATGTAACTTTGGGAAACTAACCTCTTGGCCACCATAGTGTCATCTCAGAGTTGGTATATTTAGTTAGTGGAGGTGTAATGGGTGCAGCTCCCCCACTTGGGTGGGTGTGATTTGCTTCGTTTTCATTTTAAAGTGTTGTTGGCCAACTGGTTAGTTTCCCAGAGTTACATTATGATGATCTGAGTGTTCATAAAATTAACTTTTCAGCAACATTGCCTTGATCTTTCAATGAAGTGGTCATTCGGGAATTGGAAGTATATATATAGTGCTACCAATCCATAAATAAGTGTTATTGTGCATTAAATTGCATAAATGTGTGCTAGACATGTACAGGTGGTCAGAACTATCAGCTAGTTTGAAATGATAAAGAGTAACTGTGTAACTGTTAAACTGCAGGCAGTAGGTTAATGAAAGTACTGGTGGACTAAGTTAAGTCAGTCATTAGAGGTGACTGGGTGAGATCACAGTTGAAACAGACACAGTTATAGGTGTCTTAAGGTGTTATACTACTCAGAATTAAAAGACTTCTATCGTACATTAATTTCTTAGATTTGTGGGATCTAAATTTCACAAAGCAAGTCCAATTTTTTAATGATAGTTAAGTTGTTTTGAATGTGAATATCAGGGTACTGGAGCCTGCAAGGAGAGAATTCATCATTTATATGACAGTATATAATACCTACCAACATTTAGACACCATGTTCACTTAACAAACGATTACTACATTTTATTAGATATTCACATGAGGCAAGTGTATTGGCCTGCAAGGTGAACAAATCTGTTATTTCAAACTTTTATAGCATTTTGTAGTTGATGTATTTCCTAAACCTATTGGAGGTTGTTTATACTCTAGTTTGGGCAGCAACTGATGAATAAATATTAATAAGCATGAATTTTGAGCAAAATGGTCTGCAGATATGCATGGATGTGTTAAGTTGCTAAGAACCTTTAAAACATATTATCTCTGTCTGCATTAAGGTAGACTGCCAAATGGCATATTTATAAGACTAAACTGAAGTGTCATTAATGATGTTATTCCAAGAAGCAAGTAACTTAAAGGTACTAAATTCAGCTTTTATTTTGTGTGTGTGTGTGGGGGGGGGGCATCCGGAATAAAACACTGTGCTGGAGTTATCTGAGTTATTGTATAAATGCATAAATAGATTCAGTGGCAGAGATGTTGAACATGATGTGGTTCCTTACTACTAATGCTTAATTCTAGTAAAATAAAGTGATCAGTGTAGAATGAGATTTGGATGTTGGATGGAGGATGTTATATAAATAATAAAGATTGTAACAGGATAGGGCACCATACAGAGCCTTAGTACATTCTGTTATGGAGAGCATATGTTTTGGAAATTCTGTTATGTATCTGTACTTTAATTGGCTTGTTGGTAAGATGATATTTAAACCATGAATTTGATTAGCTGGAGAAGCCAGCAAGATCAAACTTGCTTATAGGAAGAGTATGATGAACTAGGCACAATATTTTTAGACCAACAAATTGGACACCTGTGAGATAAGCTTTGTTCATATTTTGAAAATTGAAGTTTGTGACTTTGTAAAGAGTAGCCATGGTATTATAAGCATGAGGAAAAGTCATGGTGTGAGAAAATTAAGATGTAGGTGAACTGATTACATATTATTAAATGTAGATTCATTTTTCCACTAGTTTATTTATTGGTGATTGTTTAGATAGAGAGTGGTAATATTTGAGGCCTGTGGCATTTGGAGCATTGGGATAGGGTAATTAGTTGATATCTTCCAATCTTCTGCGTTTATATTGAGATTACTGGTAAAGACAATGTTTCTTTATCAGTGTTGGTTGAAATTTGCTGTTATCTAGATTTTACACAGATAAAGGAAGATAGCAGTTTCTTTATGGAGCTAAAAGAGATATTGCTTAATTGAAATAGACTGATTATATTACATGTAGTTTTAGGGATGGGGTTAGTATACATATTAAAGCAGGTTTGGGAAAGTTTATGAGAACAGTGAATAAAATTAATGTATTGTTTTATACTTTCTGAACATAAATTTAACTTGCTGGAGCTAAGTGCATGATTTCCTCATTGATATAGTAAATTGTTGCCTAAAGGGCAGTTGCAAAGACGTGTAGAGCAATTAGGTCTTTTTTATGGTATATTGTGGTCCATTTTATCAGACTATAATAATTAAGGGGTTCAGATGTTTTTATTAATAAGGAATGATTACCCTCTGTTGATCAAGAGGAGTACATGAATATAGCTTGTGGATTGCCTAATTTTGCTCCAAAACTGGTGAAAGGGTTAAAGTGTAGGCTTGTTAATCACCTTTCTGATGTCAGAAATGGGCTTGACAATTGTTATGCACCGTCTCTCATACTTAAAGACTGCTTGTGGCCACAGGAGAAGAGTGGCAAGAAGCTGTCAAAACAAATTAAATACTTACTTCAGACTTTCTTTTAAGTCTGAATGAAGTATTTACTGGGTTTTCACTGCTCTTCTTGGGCGAGGATTCTATGTGTAGCAGTGGTTACTCTGTTATGGCTTTCTAAACTACTTTTTTCTTCTTTTTTTTGTTCTTAACTTTTGCAGTTTATGGGAGCAGATAAAGTGCCATTTACTATACAGACTAATGATCAGGTTTTTCTGATCATAACCAGGGAAGTTTTTTTTTTACACCTTTATTAAATTATCACGTTAGACATAGACAAAAACACATTAACAGAAAAGGCATTTTAACATTTCCCATTTAAATACAATACACATCGCATGGATTTTCTTTTCTACCTTCAGTCCAGCATTACAAAAAAAAATAATGAGTTTCTGCCTTCCCTTAAACCTCACTCCTTTTCCTCCTGAACATTATTATGCATATAATTTGTTCCTTCCTTTTCTAAACATCATTCTTCCGGTTAATTTATCTCTTTTATAATATTCAATACCTGACATACAGTTAGTGTAGAATTTGATTTCTATTCTCAAGTAATTGCTGTTTTGGCAGCCAACCGAATTAAACAGATCGTGTATCCCAGCTCAAAAGAATCATTTCCTTACTAATAGCCATTTGCTCACTCAGTATTTCTGATAGGGTACCCTGTAGGGAATTTTTAAAGTCTGCCAGTTTATTACACTCCTAAAATATATGTTACTGGTTACCGCTTTTTTGTCCAACACCACCAGCATTTGTTATCTACCTGAGGAAAAATAAAAGTTTGTTTCTTGTATAAAAATGCCCATGCAAACACTTCCAGGCAAAGATACTAAACCTTCTGGATATGGTTGCATTTCTGGGAGCCATACATATTTTTCCCATTGTTTTCTTGTAAATTGCTTTTCGAATCTCTCTTCCAAGTCTTTTCATACCTCCTCTGATTGATTATTACAGTTATCATGCAGTTTTGCATATGCCCTACCAGTTAACCATTTTGTAACAGATGCATATGTGTTTAGATTCAACTCAAAACTCTACCAGAGCAGGTCTTTCACCTAAAATTCTCCTATCCCTTTCTCTTTGCCTGTACTCTGAGATCAAGCCCTAGTAGGGAAGGCACTGTCTTGCCTGCAATCCAAATGACTTCTTGTTCTTGGTCTCATCCCACTCTGTTACCATTCCTGCTTAAGTTATTTGCTCCCAATGTTGTGTGTTTTTGCGATGTTCCTCAAGTAAATTCCAACTCCCTCTTGCCTATTTTCTTTACTACTTGCATTTATCCCTATTGGCAAAATATTATTTCTCTGTTCTCATATAGGCTTGCCTTTTTATGAATATAATATTCTGCATGGTTATTATTCTCCTTAATGATCTGCATCCAAAATCCCACCCTCTCTCTCACTATTTCTTGACTCCCCTTGCCTCATCATCATCCCTTTCCACTTTGATTATAACCTTCTGCCTGTGTTATGTATATGAGGCTTAAGTGTGTAGTTGTAAAATATCCTTTCAAATCAATTAAACCAAGACCACCTTCTTCTATTGGAAGGACCAACTGATCCCACTTTATTCTTGCCCTTCTCCCCTTCTGGATAAATTCCTTCACTTTTTTTCATTAATTATTGTCTTTAACTTCTGCTCAGGTTGACAAAAGTATGCCTGATCCATATACAGGACTAAAGGGACCAAAAACATTTTCACTGCTTGTATTTTGCTGTCCATAGCCATAAATAAGAGTTTCCATTTTCTACATTTTTGTATTGTCTTTTTAGTCTCTTCTCACATGTCCTTAATTAACATAACGCAAACATTTTAATCCATATTCCTAAATACTTCAATCTTATTATGTCCCATAAATATGAGTATTGCTGAACCAATTTGTGTGTGGGTACATAATTTAAAGCTATAGCCATTGCTTTATCATTAGTGTCATCTCCTGAAAAGATATGAAACTGTCTCATAATGTTCCACAACACTGTAATATCCTTTTCTGGATTTATCAGGTACAAAATAATATCATCTGCAAATAAAGCCAACTTTTCTTGATTACTTTACCAATTATATCCTTGTATTTCTGAGTCCCTTATTTTCTTTGCCAATGACTTGAAATATGAATAAGGGAAAACAGGACATCCCTGCCCGGTTCCTCTGTTCAAACACATTATCTGAGAAAAATTTTGCTTCTAATTCTTCATATATCCTTCTAATTAACCTTTTTATTGCATCAGGGAATGCATATACTTCCAAAAACCCATTCATAAAATCCCAGCTTACTCTGTCAAATGCTTTCCCTGCATCAAGACCCACCAGCAATAGAGTTATTTTCTTATTTTGCTTCTCTATGGATCATCATTGTTCTATTAATTTTGTCAAATGTTGTCTCCCCACCAGAAAACCATACTGATCCATATCTATCAATTTTGGCAACACCTTAGCCATTCTTTTAGCTAGTATAGACCTAAACACTTTATAATCATCATTTAAAATTGAAATGAGTCTATCAAGTGTGACTGTGCAACAGTTACTGTCCTTAGGGTTAGGGTGCAGGTTAAGGTAAGTGCATATGTATGAAAGTGTTTACTGTTTTATATTTTGTGTTAGATGTATGGTTGAGTTATGTGTGTATGTGTTTTCATCTGTTTACTTTTGCTTTGGGGGGGGTAGAATTAGGGTTAAGGTAAGTGTGTATGTGCTTGGAACTATTTAAGTAAATGTGTGAGAGTTACTGACCTTAGGGTTCGGGTGTGTGTTAAGGTAAGTGCATATGGTTTAAAATGTTTACTGTTTTTTTTTTTCGTTAAATGTATGGTTGGGTTATGTGCATATGTGTATTTAGTTGTTTACTGGTTTTTGGAGAGGTATAATTAGGATTAGGGTATGTGTGTATATGTTTGGAAGTGTTTAATGTTTTTTTTTTTTGCGGGGGTTGGAACAACGATTTCTTTCCCTAGGAAAGAAATCGCTGTTCTGTGGACTCGACATTTTCAGCTTTCACTGAAAATGTGTCGATGAAACATCGTTCACTGTTTTTAGCATTCAGTGTTGCAATACTGACCCAATACAGCCACCACAGCTCTCTTTCCAAGGTGGTGGTGCTTCCCCTCCTTTTAAAACACTGTTAAGCAAAATTTTGCTGATGTTTATCATTTTTTCCCTCCTAATTTCCAAACTTCTACAGGAATACCATCTGTTCCAGGAGACTACCCTGAAGATTGATTATGCATCACTGTTTTTATCTCTTCACCTCCTATCTTAACTGTTAGGTGTTTTTTATCATGGATGTCAAGATTCACATATTAAGCTTCACTCTTGAGGTGAGTGTCTTGATGTCCATGTCTCTTAACACATTACATTCTGGTTATGCTTGAAGACTATATTATATTTGTCTATGTTTTACATGTTAAAGCAGAGGGTAATGGACAGTGCTCACTAACAGAATGCAGAAGAATGGCAGTGTACAAGCCAGCTATGTTGAATATTTCTGAATAGATTGTCAAGAAGTGTTCAGTTATTGGAATAGTGTTTGAGAATGGTAGGCTTTTTTATGAGTTTGGTGAGACTGCAAAAATATTTGCATTAATCATTTTCTTAGTCAGCCAATTCAATTGTAAATGAGATAAAGTGATAGCAAAGAGGTATGTTAGGATGAGCAATTAATTAGGGAACCTGAAGCTGTAGGTAGACTAAATTTGCAGGAGTGGCTAACTTAGACAGCTTTTGTAAATGTTGGTACTTTACCCTGGTATAAGACTACATACTATTCATGGGTTTGATGCTAACACTGGAATGCAGTCGCCAAAAATATAAGTTTAGGTGCTTGGCATCTGGTAGCAGTAGTATAAAAAATCACTTTTGGTATAAAGGAAGAATTATAACTCAGAAACAGGCCTAACATTAGAGGTAAACAGTTATAATGGTGTTTTTGAAATGAAATGTTTCAGTAGAGCACCCAAGAAGGGCCTACTGTTGGCCTTAATGATGCACATGTAATTCATAAAATGCAGATTAGAGTTACCATATATTCCTAAATCATTATATTCAAATATTTCCGGGATAGCAGTTGAACCCAAGCACAAATCATAATCTGATTTAAGTGAACCAAAATGCATCACCTCCAGTTTTGTCTGGACTAATAAGCAGACAATTGTTGGTTAATCGCTGAAGTACATTAGTAACATAATAATTAAATGCAGTATATGCAGTATTCCCATTAGGCAGCCTCGTATTATGCTTATGCTAGGATGTGTATGTGTTGATTTTAGTTCTGTTCTCGCTGCAAGGTATATGGGGTTTCATCCGTGAGTTAATGTCTGTATACTGGTTAGCTTCAAGTAGGAAAAAGTGTCAAAGAAATACTATGAACAACAAACTTCTCTGTTTTATAAATAAAATAAGAAAGAATAAATAATAGATGAACTGTAGTAATATATGCTGCTATCAGGCCATTTCAAACATAGGCTGCACTGCTGCAAATGCTATAAAGTACCACAAGGTGGTGACATAAACCTGCCTTTAAACACAACACAGTCATACGTTCATTCATTCAGTCATTCATGAAAAGAAATCTTGTAATTTAAGGGCAATAAATGAAAGTTGGAAGAACAAATTGCCCTCATTTTCAGCAAAGTTTTTCTGCATCAAATTTCTTGGAATGAGGGCATTAGTTGCCAGTATATATTATGCATTGAAAGAGTCGTTTTTTACCTCCTGCTGCTTATGCCACTTGGTTAATTGTCCCAAAATTAGTTGAAATAGATGCATGTTTCACTTTTTTTTGGACAAGTTATTAATTAAACTGAGTTAGTCACTCTGAGAATCTTACTGCTTACAATTATGCGTCAGTTGTTGTTTTTGGCTTTCTGATACAAAAATATCTGAATATCACATCTATATACAGTTGGAAGAATAAATATCTTAGTCATTGAGACTGAGCACAATTAAGAACTGTTGAACTTATCACTCGCTTAGAGAAATTATTTTAAAGTAGTGCGATTCTTTATGTTATGCAGACAAACACACACACACACACAAACACACACTCACACACACACACACACACACACACACACACACACACACACACACACACACACACACACACACACACACACACACACACACACACACACACACACACACACACACACACACACACACACACACACACACACACAAAGTCAATAATGACAGAGCTGAAGGAAGAGAGAGATACTGGGATGTCAGGAAAGTTCCTGCATTCTCAGGCACCATCACTCACAAGATATTTATTTTTATGTTTTCCTTGTGTAACTGTAAGTAACTCATAAAACAGCATGAAAGATACCCTAATATGTTTATTCACTACAGCATACCAAAAAAAGTTTAAGAAACATGCTTTTATCTGCCAGTCTGCTTCTGTTTCATGTAAATAAGTGTTACATGAGTAAATGTTTAGCATAAAGTCAGAACACTGCTGAAAGGAAATATTTGCTTGTAGGCATCAGATATTCTTTAACAGCAAACAGTGCACACACAGTATTTAAAGTAGCAAACACATTGTTTTCTTGAAACACAATGAGGGGAATTTAATAAAGGCCAAATGGTCTTTTTTACCATGTAGGCATCGTGCCACACTGCTTACATGAAAGTAAGCAGGTTTGCGATCCAGTAAGCATTGCTGGGTGGCGTGCATGCGCACTCCAACACGGGAAGTTCTATGGCGTGCAAATCATCTCATAAGCAGATGAATCTCATGCAAATAAGGCCCATAGAATGATGCAGCAAGGAGATAGGCAGCCCTGCAGACCCCGTGTCAGTCTCCATAATGTGCATTGAAAAATTCCATGTACAGGGCTGTAGACAGACAAAAGGGGCGGTAAAAATGTAGGTAGATAGAAATGACATAGCACACACAGATATGAGTGAAACTATCTCTGTGAGTTCCAAATGTTACAGTAAATATGTTAAAATAAATATTTTTTAATAATCTTGGCATGTTTGAATGGTGAGCCGTAGTGCGCAAACATGCCTTATTCAAAAAAAAAATTGGAAACATCAAATATTAATATCATGAGACAGAAATGTATTACAGGACCATGTGTGCAGTATCTATAATGGTGCATTAGTGCTGTTGCTAACATGGTATGGCTTGGAAGGGTTTAGTATTCAAGTTATGAGCATGGATCCCTATGCAAATGAGGTAGAGTTACTAAATAGCATAATGAGGTAATTGTGTCTGCAGATCCCGTTTGTGTAGGCAGAGAACCCTGTTGGTGTCCACAGAGGAGGCAACTGACATCAGGAAATGGGGTGCCCACTAATTTCTGAGCTGATTGGAGTATAGCTGCTCCTGTTTGCATGAATTGCCACCATGCTGAGCGTGCAAGTTTGGTGGGGGGTACTGATTGCTAAGCATTGTTTACCTATGGTGCACACATTTGTGCAGCCTGCTGTAGTGTTCAGAGTATCTAAAAGGCCAATGATGTATTAATTAGTGTTGATCCTTGCTTAACTTAACTTGGGTCATTAAATGATGTCAATGATATATTAGGCTGGTGCACTGCATCACAGGTAGCCAATCACACAGGCAGCACCTACAGTAGAGCAATATAAAGTATGCATACACCCTACAATCTGATTTTCCCCCGATACTCTGCACCATTGGAATACAGACTTGGGAATTTTAACTGAAAGAGTGCTACATTTGTATGTGCTAGATGTTGAAGTCAATGCTGCTGCAACTGGTTACAATAGGCTTAGACAGAGAAGGAGGAGAGTGTTCAGGCACAGGGTAACCTTCCAGGAGCTACATGAGCTGGAGATTGTAGAGTGCTACAGGGTGGACAGAGACATATTACAAGAACTCACTGAACTCTGCCACCCTCAACTCAGGCTCAGAGCCAACAGAGCAGAACCCATCCCAGTGGAAACAAAGGTATGTGTAGCCCTTAGGATAACAGCCACAGGTGCATTCCAAGACCAACTGACAACATGATGCGGGTCTCACAATCATCAGCATCCAGGGTACTCCACCAGTTCCTGGATGCCATGCTACCACATGCCAGTGACCACATATATTTTCCCCTCACCCCTGAGGCAAGGTCCAGCAATATGCAACACTTCTACCATGTAGCACAATACCCTGAGATATTGGGTGCCATACATTGCACTCATGTATACATCAAGGCACCACCCGGTGATCAGGATAGAATCTACATCAACCACAAGGGGTACCTCTCCATCAACTGCCAAGTCATGTGCAATGCCCAAGGCATTATCATGAATGTGTGTGCTGGCAACCCTGGCAGTTATCATGACTCCCATATCTGGCATGCATCACAGCTCTACCAGATGTTTGCTAGGGAGGACATCCCACATGGCCATTTAGTGGGGCATGTTGCCTACGCACTAGAACCGTAGATGATGACACCCATCAGAAATACACACACACCCATGGAAGAATGCCATAATGAGGCACACCCACAAACTAGGAAAATCATAGATTGTGTGCTTGGGTTGCTGACGTCACAGTTCTGGTGCCTCAATATATCTGGTGGAGCCCTCAGTACTCTCCAACCACATGTGCACATATATTCACAGCATGCGCCATGCTACACAACATGATCTTGCAGAACCAGCTGCAGTAGAATCAACATAGGGAAGGGATACACAGCTCCCCCACCAGTGCCTAGGTCACCACAGCCACAATCACAGTAGGACTTGGAGGATGAGCCCCCTGATGATGTCCCAGTAGGCAGACATAGGCATGCCCAGTACACCCTGGCATTGGCTGAGACAATGTATAGCATGTTCACTCACAACCTATGGCCCTAAGGGACTGACACCTTACTCCTAATCACATGCATATATTAAATTAGCTGATGCCAAGGAAGACACACTACCTGTATCTATCCATGTATTGGCTGTGTACCATTTGTACCACCCACAGTCAACCCTGAACTACAGTTCTGTCAACTGTTGCATTCTCAAGGTAAGTCTCTAACCTACACACTAATTGTAAGGGTTACTATAATAAGGTATTGTATATATGGATCTGCTGCTGATATGCAAGGAAATATAGTGTGCTATTTGGTCAGATTTAACATCCACATGGGACAACTGCTACCCATTCCAATATTATGTGTTCCTTAATATTCACTAGGCCTCATGGTTGGAATATTCATGAAATTAGGCAAGGGAGATGTTAAACAGTGGGCACACATGATAGTTGGACTACTGTCTACCCAAGCTGATCATGTGCTGTTGTACCCCCACCTCCAACACAGCAATATACCCATATAACTGCTTTAACAGAAAATCAGCTATGGTATATCAGTGGACCAGGCAATCTCAGTGTTGTAACATTGATAGTGTTCACACATTGTATGTCTTTCTTCACACTGAATAACAATGTACATATGTATGCTGTTAATTGTGTGATGAATGACCCCTCTCTGTCTAGCGAGCTGTGTGGCTCAGTGGACTAGGGAAGCTAACATGGGTAATGGTGTTGGTGTTTCATATAATTACTCACATATTTTGCATGTGAGCTTGTAGTATGTTGGTGTTTTCACAGAATCTCATACCTCCCAACCTCTTACTGTAAGAATCTGGGCAAAACCAGAAAGACTGGGGGGACAAAGGCACAAACATAGGGACAGAGTTTAAATATTGGTCACATAAACCTAAACAGCTGCTGGAATTAAAGATGTTGTAGTAGTACATATTTTCTGATGGATATAAAATCTGACACACAATTGTTTGTCTGTAGTTAGTAGAATGTATTGATGTCAACATTCAATAAAGCACCAGAAGACCACTTCTCCTATCTTTCTCACTAGGCAAAAAATGGAATTCCCTTCCCTCCACACTAAAAACCATACCAAGCTCAGAAAACGTAAAAACCCAACTATTCAAACACCTGTCCACTAAATGGAAATGAACCTGCCTTCACCCAACCTAATCCAAGTGGGTTCTCACTCTGGCTCCCAAGCTCTACAATTTTCATAGTTATCTTCCTATGAGCCTATCTAAGCTCTCAACCATTTCTATAGCTTCTCTCTAAGCTCTCACCTCCTACAGCTACCCTCACACAGCCCAAACCTGTAAATGTTGTAAATAGCATTCTACTGCTGATGTGTGTATGTAAAGCGTATTTACATTTTCTTGAAAGGTTTGTATGTAAACTGTTTCCACACCTAACCCATATCTGTTTTCCTCAAATAAAACTGTGTGATCCCTACCTTCAACCTTAATGAATTTAACTATGCATGATATTGAATGCATTTATGAGTAACTATTCTACATAAAATCTTTAATATTAACTAACATTTGTATTTAAATTGTATAATTTATCTTGGAGCTTTTCCCCTGGGCCTCTACTGAAAATGGGTCAATTCAGCCCAGTGGACTTGCCCAGTAATCAAATTGCAAATAAATAAATAAAATAAATTTGTGAGGAATAGACCAAATATATGATGCAAAACTCTGGACATTCTGTGAAAATCAGGACAGTTGAGAGGTATGCAGACTATCAGTCTGTTGGTAGTATAACATTACCAACCTCAGTCACATATTAAGTACAGCAGACAGGTGGGGGATGCTGTGGACATTTTGAGTGAAGTGCAGTGCTCCAGAAACAGGAGCGGATGTTAATGTCTGTAACATAGAAAATCCCGGATTGGAAAACAGGTAGATGTGGCCTGAAGTCACATTATAAGTACTGACAGTCCCACTGGGCATGCCCGTACACTTAGTAAAAATGAGCGCAATTCTGTTGGCCCTTAATTGAAATTACTGCAATTCTGTTGCTCCTTAATTGAAATGACCTGTTATGTATAAATGTCTATACATACAGACATATACATATACATATCTGTCTGTCAGTATCTCTCTCTCACATGCATAATATATTATTTATTCATTTTATTTATTTATTTATATTTGTTGACCGGGAGTGTCCGACTGGATGTAGGTCCATTTTCAGTGGAGGCCCGGGGAGAAAAGCTCCACAGTTAATCACTATGTGGTGTCAAATAGATATATACTGATATATATAGCTATATATATATTAAAATTATACATAGACTCTCCCATATATCTACATAACACATATACATTTCATACATACAAACACAGCTACATTTATATATACATCCCTATTATATACAGAAATGTGTGTGTGGATGTCTGCATTTTCTGACATACCCTAATATTGGTGAATAAACTGCACTATCACACAGCCATAATGTTGCTCAAAGGATCCAAACTAAGGGTGCAACAGTACATAATCCACTTACCTACAGACTCCTATGCCTGCTGGATGTCACCACATAGACAGGCATAGGTGAACAGTTTGCATAATATATAATGGTATCAATGCACGTATGGACAGGACTCATTGCTCCTGCCCACACTGTCACCTATCTAACTGCAAGCAGCCATATATGGCCATACTGGCAACTGTACACACATAGCTAGGATAACAACAGGTATCTCACTTTTAGGGTACTAGATGTAGATAATAGTATGAACCAATATCACTCTGCAAGCCACAGATGCTATTCAAAACAAGCCTAGTGTGTGTGTAATTCACAAGTACTGTGCCTGCAGTCGAGTATATGACAAGCTTAAGTTTTTGCACATGTGATAAGTACTATGATCTATAGTGTATAAGCCTAGATAGGTAGGGTTTCTAATCTCAGTGCAGCTCACTTGGTGTGCGTGTGTGTTTCTGTGTGTGTGTGTGTGTGTGTGTGTGTGTGTGTGTGTGTGTGTGTGTGTGTGTGTGTGTGTGTGTGTGTGTGTGTGTGTGTGGGGGGGGTATACCCCTGCAAAACAAGAGACATGCCCTCATGGGCTATCCAGTAGTAATGATTATACACTTTTTAGGCCCATAACTTGCTACTGGCTTCCAAACTGCCCTGTTCTGCAAAGCCTGGTGATGTCAGCATACCTCTCAACTGTACAGATTTTCATAGAATGTCCAGATTTTTGGCTCATATTTTTGGCCTGTTCCTCATAAAATTTGTGGTTTTCTGGCAAATCATTGGAATGATCTAAGGATTGAAGTCACTAAATAGCGACATACACTTCAGTTTCAGACTTCAAATACTTCAGAAAATGTATGTTAAAACAAACCCTGTTACTCTAGGGGTTTATAAGAGCAATATTTAAAATATTTTCCTATTTTTGGGCCTTTGTCCCCCCATTTTGTCAGGCTTTGTCCAGATTTCTTACACTAAGAGGTTAAGAGGTATGGATATCAGCCACCTTAAGACTACCAGCTGACAGTACGGTATCAGATGTATGCTGTGGTACATGCAATAAGTACAGTGATCTATAGTGTATAAATGTAGATAGGTATAGGTTCTAATCTCACTGTAGCCCAGTGTGTGTGTGTGTGTGTGTGTGTGTGTGTGTGTGTGTGTGTGTGTGTGTGTGTGTGTGTGTGTGTGTGTGTGTGTGTGTGTGTGTGTGTGTGTGTGCGTGTGTGTGTGTGTGTGTTGGCTATCCAACAGCAATCGGTAAGCACTTTCTGAGCCCGTAACTTGCTGCTGACATCCAAACTGCCCTTTTCTACAAGGTCTGATGATGTCAGACACCTTAACATTACCAGCTGACAATGTGCTATCAGATGTAAGCTGTAGCACATGTGATAAGTACTGTGATCTATAGTGTACATGCCCAGATGAGTATGGGTTTGAATCTCCCTCCACCCATGATGCATCTATATATCCATATAGCTTACATATGATAACCATTGCAACTTAAACATAGTTAGGGATTTGCATCAGGCCACCAAAATCTTCTTTCAGTGCATAAACCTAAATGACCTCCTGGCCACCTTCTACTTTCTTATACTATAGCAAAAAAATGGAACTTGCTTCCCTCCCCTGCTAAGACTCACTACAAGCCCTGAACAATTCAAATCTCTACTCCATTCTCACCTCTCCCAAAACTGGAAATGTAATTGTATACTTCCTACCTAGATCCTATTACATCCCGGTTTCAATTTTTCTCCCTCCTGCCCCTCTTCTTCGAACTCTTTCTTCAAGCTCCCCACCCTCTACTTCTTTATCTTCTTTTCCCCCTGCATAAACTCTATATAAATTCTTTTTATATCTTCACTTCCCCACTGCCTCTATGCCTATTCTTGCACTGCATCTTTTACCATTTCCATAAGATGTATCTGTTACCACAAACATAAAATGAATCTTTGTCTAACTGTTCTTTTTATCCTCCTCCTGGCATTCTCTGCGCCTCCTACACTTCTCCTCTGATTTACTTCATTTGCATTTCATATCTATGCATATGTTTCTTTTATGCTAACAATACAAGTGCATAAAAATGTTATTTTTACTTGTTTGTAAATTGTTTAAGTGTGCAATGTGTTTAGGAATATGGAGCTTTAAGTGTGCAATGTGTTTGTAATATAGAGCTTTTCTCCCCGAGCCTCCACTGAAAATGGGCTTTCGGGCCCAGTGGACTTCCCCGGTTATCAAACTGGAAATAAATAAATAAATACATTTATTTGTATCAGAGTGATATGGCTCCCCACATAACTGACCACAACAAGGCTTGCTGATATTAACAAGCATTAAATGTTCTAAACTGATAGTACTAGCAGACATGAGGTGTGTTGCATGCATCAGGTACTGTGAGCTGTAGTGTGTACCAGTACATAGGTAAGTGTTGTAATCTTTAAACAGCCAACTTGCAGTATGTGTGTGCCTTGGCATGTCCTGTACGCACTGAGTGGAAGTGGTGCTATACATCATGTTATGGAGTCATAGGACATGTGAACTTAAGTAGCATAATGGCCATACAGCCCTCACAACCAGAGACATCAGTATACCCCTCCTTACAGGATGAGCACATATGGCCACAGTGCAAGAGGGACACAGGCAGATGCCATGTGTTAAGATGACGGTCAGCCAGCCAGTCAAACAAATGGCATGTGCTGAGGTGCACTGAGGTGCTCTGTGTACCATTAGACAGGGTCTGTTTCAAGGTTGTATTTATGTCTGCTAGACAAATGTCTCCCACAGGCATGTAGTACTAATGTCACATTGTAGGATAATGTCCTTACAGTGAGCCAACCATCTACTATAGTCCCTACAGATAGGTAGCATATGCACTCCAGCAAGGTCACACCTTGCCCTGTAGCAGACCTTATCACAAGTTATGAATACATAAGTATGCTGACTGCCACCATTGTCCTTGTAGACTGTCATAGAGACTTGAACATATGGAGCCATGCATGTATACTGCTGTACCTTTCTGAATTCATATTTATGTTGTGCTGTCATGTCACGCTGTGCCACTTCACTGCCACCATGTGTTCATAGGTTATCCCCTCAGACTCCTGGAACAGAAACACACACATGTCCATGACATTCCTGTTATTGCATAACAATACCACCAGTACAACATCATACAACATAAGGTTCACAAAAGTATGTTACGTACTCATGACACATGCCAACATACAATGTATGTTGGTGATCACTACAAGTGGCATGGCAAAACAATACTGCATTACACAAGTACATGTCAAGTAATATAGTCACCCCGTGCATCAGACACATAGCTTCATTCCACTGCATTGATGGGAACAATGACAGGGATATTTCACAGGTGTCATCACTTGAAAAGGGGAATATGTGGGGGTTCTGAAGGCCTAGGCTGGCCCAAATGGTTGACAGCATGTGTTTGAGTCAGGAAGAGTGGGTTTGATGGACCATGGAGAAGTTTTGTGCATGTCGGTAAGTGATCTGCATGTGACAGTGGTGTGTGAGTGTGTGAAGGTACACAGTCAAGCTCAGTGCTAGCCCTACATGAGTGTATGTTGGACAGCTTTGGACTGTACATGGTAGAGTTGACAGTTCACCATCTCCAGCCCTGAACATGGGAATTGGCTCTGCCAGGAGTTGCACTGGCACCATCATGCCCAAGGTCAGACGTGGCGCTAGTACCTGAAGGTGACTGCTATCTGCTGGGACCATGTCCCCAATGGGACTTCTCAGGACCATATACCCATGGGTGGCACATTGTGGTGTGGACAGCACACTCCCCTCTGTAGCACGGGATGTACTGCCACTATGGGAGTATAACTGTGGACAGTTACATGGACTCTCAGCCCATGGGTCTGATGCCCAACTCCAACCAAATGTTCCAACACAGACATTGTGTGATCCAAGACAGACACTGTCTCAGCCCACTGTTTATCCACTCATCAGTGAACAAAAACAGGGTGCCCCCAATGTGGTGGAGGCAGTCACGGATGTCAGACTATGCTGCATCCATAACCCTAAGCATACAGCTGGTGTTCCATGCAGAATGTGCCTATGCCTCCATGACAGCCAGAAACATGTGCTGAGTGAGCCGTGATTTGACACCTGCAACAGGTGGTGGATGGACAGCAGTCCTCACAGGAGCACCCCTGTCAATCCAGTTGTGTGGGACCTCACCAGGTCTCTGGTAATGGCCAATGTCTACACTCACTGAAGCCATAGTTGCCACACTGACCAGTTCAATGTCTCCACCCTCTGCCTTTCTAGTATCTGAGGGCTGTGGGGACTGAGCATGTGTGGGCATACTGACTGTGTGTGATGACATGGGGCAGAAGAGGGATGTCAACCTCTGGGACAGATTCAGCCTCCAACAACACCATCTGTGCCTCACTGTGGTGACCATCATCATCAGAGTCTGAGGAGACACTATCAGGTTGTGTGGGGGAGAGACCCCAACCACCCTGGTCACCTGTGGAAATCAAGACAAAACCAATACATTACTACCTGCACTATTGTGTAAGGAAAATCCACAGAGTCATAATAATGAGGATTCACAACTGCATTACCACTCTCACATCTCATCTCCACTTTCATGCATAACAGACTTCCTCACAACAAAATACACATTCGACGTAAGGATTTTATAACAAGCACATCAGGTAAATCATGTGACACTTGACCAGTCCAATGCACCTTTTAGATATGCAATATGACACTATACCTGATAAAACAACACATAAAACACAGTACAACTATCTTAGCAAATATATACAAATACAAGTTTCAAATGCCTAAGGTATGTACCATCGATCTTTTGTTTTTTTACAAGGCATGTCAGATTAATTGCCTCATGTACATCAGGAGGCTTTTTCACTCTGAACTATAACTGCAAAATTGTTTCTGCTTGTTCAACTATACTCCTGTGATTACCCACTCTAGGAAACTTAAATAACTGTCCCAGACTTGAACATACAAACATTCTACTCTGGTTACATACAACATTAAGTGTACATATGGGAATTATCTTGGCCCTTAACCTTAATAGCATATGTATCTTCCATAACAAAACAGTATCAAGCTCACCAGGAGCAGGACCATGGCCTTGGATGACTCCTGATGGACCTGTAAAAAGGTGAGAGTGAGGTAATTTTAGTACCACCACATGTTGCAGCACAACAAGGTAATACCTGCATATATCTCACATGTAGAGCAGCTACTGTGTTACTTCATGTATTGGTGACATTCTGAGTATGAGTGTACAACAGAGCTTAACCCCACCCCACAGCACATAGACCTGACACTCACGTAAAGGTATGTATAGCCTGACAGAATGACTGCTACAGTACTACAATGGTGATCACAGTAAGCTTACCTGCATGCTCCTCTGCTGTGGAGACTGTGGCACCCACCTACACAATGTATGCTGTGATGGATGCCTGGGAGCTGTTGTGTGCCCCTAGGTTCACCAGGAATATCTCAGTGGCAATGAGTGGTTGTTCAACTGCAGGGTCTCCACCAGTGATGGCACAATCCCTGGCTACATCAGCTGCCCTTCATCGTGCAGCATACTCCACGTCTGTAGCATGGTGTCAAACCTGCTCATATGTCCTGTCCTGGTGGCCACTGTTATTCATATTCCAGACAAGGTCTGCCCACAATGCAACCCACTGTTTCCTGTTATGTCTCCCCATGGATAGGAGGATGTGATGATGCTGGCATGGTCCTTGAAGTATTAGTTCATTCTCTGCATCTGAGAAGGGGGCATGGTGTCTATGATACATTAGTCCTGAAAGACACCAAAAGAGAAACACATTACAGGATCAAATGCATGGATGTCCACTTTGTACAGATACAGCAAAAACAAAATGTCTGACACTATCCGCTGCTTGCTCACACATGTCATACCACACAGTGTGACAATGTACTATGTGTGGGGATACAACTGAGATAGTATCATTACTGAAGTAGTTTCCTGTGTGCCATGAAAGATTCTGCTGTATGATCATACACCCAACACTCCAGTCCACTCTGGAGTGTCCCTGAAAGCCAGCCACCCAATAATTTGTCATAAGACCAGTGCCAGACAAATAGCAATGTGCTATTATGACCACTATATAGGGACATTCCAACAACACCAATGTGCCACAATGGCAAAAGACCCTGATATATTGTATGTCATCTGTATGTGTAAGACAGCAGGGTATCAATGATATGTCATTACCATAGGTCTAAGACAGGCTTACTGCTGTAATCCCTATTCCCCGTACCTCTATCCTCCCATCTGCATCCTGTTATACACAAAAAACAGTTACATACCTGGTGTAGTGCAGTACTCCTCTATTGAAATGTGCTACTAGTAATGTTTAACAAAAGTGTGCTCTGTGTGAGGAAAGTCTCATACAGAATGTTTCCCCATAGCCAGCTGCTTGCATTTTAACATGTTTCTCATTAGCTGCTAATTGCCTCTAAACCAATCTGTGACTCTGGTATGCTAATTGCAGCCAAAACAGCTGACTTACACTGTCATTAGCCAATAACATGCAACTACTGTGCAATACATAAGGCCTTCATATGCAACAGGGCCCCTTTCTTAGCTGTTGAGATGCACATTACTGGGGTGAGGGACTACATCTTCACAGAGGGTAGGTCTGTAGCAGAAAACTTTACATTCAGCTGTGTGTACCACAGGCTGCAGCTGCTGATGCAGATAATAGACATAAGCAGAGAGTGTGAACACTTTGGAGGACAACAAGCTGTAGGTGTGCCTGTGTCAGCTGTGTCAGACCTGTTGTAGAGGCAGAGCCAGGGTGAGGGTACCCTTTACATTCCAATTACAGCATGTGTTTAAGGTATATATGTTAGGCAACTGTGTCAATAACAGAGTACTAGGTGGAAGGCACTTAGACTGAGCTACTAAATCACTGCTGCACCAAGTGTATTTGCAAGATATATGTCCATACATACAGGCTGTGACATACATTTTCTATATCCATCAGTATGTGCATGGTGTTATACTGATGTATTTCTGCACCACATTCCCAGTTGAATATGTATTTTGCCATGAATGCCTTAGCAGGTGACTTTCTACATATTACTAATAAAAGGGCACATTTACCTGCTATCACAGGCCTCAATTACATGCATTATAATGTCTTTGGCTGTCTAGTGGTGCACTTCCATTTTTTCCATTACTTTTTATTCCAGTTTGCTCAGTGTGTGTGGCACACAGCTCTGCCGAAACACACCTAATGACTGTAATTGGCAATTACTATGTTTTGTTTAAACCACCTGTTTTAATTGAGTTGTGTAGAGTGTTAGCTTAATGTAGTGTGCTACAGGTGTGATGGGCTCAGATTCAAAGCATGGCAGAAGTGTTTATTTTGTACTTGTCCTACAATTTTAGAAGCACATATAGTCATTATAGCTCTATTTAGCTGAGCTGAGTGAATCTGTGTGATGCAGCACTGAAAATAAAAAGAAAGGGAAAAAGTGGAGATAGGAAAGTGGTGAAATAGGGGCAAATGGGGAAAATCATAGTGAAAGGCAGGGAGGGATGTGCAGGAAGTGTATAGGAAAGAACCACAGCTATCCATTTATTGTACAGCAACAACTGTGCATTTTGACAGAATCTGTAGATGAATATGGATTCTCAAACCGCAGAGAGAGGTGCAAAGACAATATAACTGCATTGTCAACCCAGTTGGACCAAACTACATGTGTCCAGTAGATACAGTTGTGAAATGGAGAGCTGTGCATGGGACAAATATTTTGGGGGGGACAGGTGCCCATTTTTTTCTTAGGTGAGAGTGGAATGTTGAAGAAGGGACATAGATATGTGTGGGGGAGGTAAGTTGGGTAGGTGAGGATGCATTTCCAAACAGACAAGACAGACAAGACTTCAGACAGGGCAGTGTGTGAGACATGGGTGGGGGGTGAACACCATGGATAGGGAGGATGTTGTGGAATTCAAGTCTTATGAGCCTCCAGATGGCAGCAGTATGACTCACATCATACCCATGGGACTATCGGCACTGCTCCTTCACTGCCCCAGGTGTAGCAGTGCTGGAGGCTGGTCACTGGGGCCAGGCAACCCTACCAGGTTGGCCAGCATGTCCTCAATCTGGCAAAGGTGGCAGTCATAGCCACTGTGGACTATCTTGTACACCAAGACCGGCAGCTCAGCCCAGGTGACAACTCCCCCTCCACCACTGTTCCCAGTGGGGTCCCGTCCCTATCCCATGGGGTGACACTACCCTATTCCACAGGTATTGCAGGGGCAGCAGAGTGGGAACCCTGGTCTGGGTCCCAGATGTGCTGGGACTTGATGCCATGGCCAGTTGAGGCAAGGTATGGAGATCAGCTGGAACCGGCCTACCTTGACAAGCTGTGGTAAATGAGGTATAGCAATAAGTTGAGGTTATTTATGAGCAAATCATTGTTAGTATTAACAACATGGAACATCATATTAATTAACACAAATACATAGCAATGTATATTATGTATGACATAACATGAAATAAAACAGTCAGTATGTTAACAGCATGCCAGTTACAGGCAAAGCATAAAGGCAACTACATGATTAATTTAACAAGATATGCTAATATGACAGTATAATAACACATAACAATAATAAACCGCATAAGACTAACAAAATCATTAACTTAACAAGATATGTCAATATGAAAGCATAATAACACATAACAAAAATAAACCAGATTTCCCAAAGTATAGTTATTTTGACAAAATATGTTAATAGTAAACCATAATAATACCTAACAATATTAAATACATGCAGATAAGGGGTGGGGAGAGAGAGAGAAAAACACTCCATTAGTTACATTGCAGATTATATCTCTGAGAGGGTCTACTTCAGTAGACCTAAATTTTGCTTACCCAAAATCCATATCACCAAGAGAAAAAGGCTGACAGCACCAGAACACCAATGTCCTAGAACATTGACTTACTACTCCAGGTAAGTAAATGCTTGGCCATCCTGGAAAAAAACATAAAGCAAAGGAAAGCAAACCAACCCACACACCCCTAATTAAATATACCAACTCCAAACTTTCACTACCATGGAGGTACAGGGAAAAGTTCAACAGGACCGAAAGTGCACATCTTCACCAACACTGCCAGCCATACCAACAGTTAATTGACCTCCAATAACTGTTGTAGAATTCCCATCTATTGGGCTTAATATAGGCTGTTTTCCTGCCCTTGCACATCATTCAACAACATTCAAAAGTGCTGCATCTCTTAGCAGTGCACAGACTAGCTAAGTGAAGCCAAGCAGCATGAAAACTCGCAGGACCATGGTTTTAGCGAGGCTTAGCACCACATACATTGGTAGCCATTAGCATGTTCATGTACTGCTTAGCAAGAATGGCCAGTGCTTATCAGATTGCAGCACTGGCAAAATTCGCAATAGTTTCATAAAATTTAACAAAAATGTTACACTCACTTACTATCATATTTTGCCTGTTATGGACTTGAACCCAGGACCTACTACACACAAGACTGTAGCTGTACCCATGTAACTAGTTGGATGTTATAAAAGCTAATATACCTTCACATATACTAGTAGGCTACCTGTTAGCATTGCTGAGCACCACAGTGCAAACATGTTTAAATATACCTATAAATAAATAAATAAATAATTACATTCAGGTTCGCTTTTTAGATGCCTGGCAGGTGTTGGCCATGTATGCATGAGCTCGGCTCCACATTACACCATGCAAACGAAAATTTAAAAAAAAAAAACATTTCATTATGATAATTAATTACATCTGGTTTCTATTTGCAGATGTCTGCCAGATGTCAGCTGTCTATATGTGAGCACAGTTTGGCATTGTAGTGCAAACATGCAATTGAAAAAAAAATAAAATAAATGTAATTAAAAAAACACATTAAAAAATGACATATTATACAGTTGACACACTTCACAACAGTACAACAGTGGCAGGGAGCATTACAGGGAGCCTCACACTCATCTGCAGCCACTGGTAGCCGCTACACCTCTCCCTGCACTGATTCATTATCCACATTCTTCAGCTGTCTTTTGGCAGTGCATCATCATTAATATGCAGGTTGCTATGATGAGGAGATGCCGTAGCCATGTACATGGATACATTCCATGCAGGCTGTACACTGTGCCTACATGGATTTTATTAAATCCTGGGGAATGTTTGATTTAGAATGGAATGAAATGAATGACTATCATTTTTTTACTGGGGCAAATAAATTGACCACATTTATGATCAATA
Organism: Protopterus annectens; assembly: GCF_019279795.1. Classification (NCBI taxonomy): domain Eukaryota; kingdom Metazoa; phylum Chordata; order Ceratodontiformes; family Protopteridae; genus Protopterus; species Protopterus annectens. Next base: position 193,390,856 of record NC_056725.1, on the reverse strand, counting down.
CCAATCAAACGACTGTTTTCCTATAGGTTATTCTTGATTTAGATAATGATCAAAATATACATCATTACCATATTGGAGGCTGACCGTTCTCCAATAGCTTATTAATGTTCAGGTATCATATGAGAAAATCAAGTCTCCATTTTTTAAGCTTACTAAATGCAGATTTGATTTTTAACATGCATAAAAAAGTAAATAAAAAATCAAATAACAAAAGTATCTGCAGCAACAGTTGCAAGGATTTGCTGTCTTGCTTTCCCAGTTTGCTAATGTAGTTGTAGCTGTGTGTTAGTGAAAGAGAGAGACAGAAAGAGAAAGCACACACCCCTTAATTTCTTTGCTCGTGAATTCATGACTAAGAAATAGAGCAAGCAGCTTTCTGTCAACAAGATTTATATGTACAATAAGAAGTATATAAATGTATGTGTTTCTGTCAAAGCAATTCAACTCATTTTGTTTCCTTTATTTTCTCTTAAATATGCATAGGTTCATAGGTTCATAGGTAAGTACTAGGCTATTGGCCTTAGGGCCTATATAAGCCTAGCCAAAAGGTACCCCTGTCGAGCAGAGCCACAGAAGTGATCCCCGGGGTGAATTTCCTACCCCCCATCCAGTCATCAAGATTTTTCTTAAAGAATGCTAATGAGGAGCTTTGTTTGATATAAATAGGTACTTTGTTCAAGAGTATGGGAAGTCTCTGGGACAGGAATCTATCCCTCCAGCATGCTCTGTTTATTGTGATGACAAGGTTTAGGTCCCTAGAGCGTGTAGCTTGGAGGGATTGGGATTTCTTTAAGTGGAGCATGTCCAACAGCTCTGGGTTTGACATAGCTTTGTATGTTAGGCAGAGATCGCCTCTGAGTAGGCAATATGCAATGGAGTAAAGCTGGAGTTTTTTGAGACAGTCTGCATAGGGCATCTGTTTGAGGTCAGTAATCCTCTTTGTGAGGTACTTCTGCGGCCTTTCCAGTTATTGTAGATGTCTTGTGAGGTACATACCAAAAGGGGCGTTGTACTCTATAATAGGTCTAATGAGAGCCGAGTAGAGGGAAACTATGACCTCTTTTTTCCTGGATGATAACCCTTTTGTGATAAGGTGTGCCACGTAGAAGGATTTTCTGACTACTGTGGTGATGTGATTATCAAAGGAGAGACTACTGTCCACCTGTGTCCCAGGGTCTCTTATCACACTTTTGGTGTTAAGTAGACTGCCTCCTATGTGGTAGTTCATGGGTACAGAGTTTTTACCAAAAGGGATGACAATGTACTTTTTGGCATTGAGCTTGAGGCCATCGCTTTGACACCAGGCATCTGTCTCAGTGAGGCCCTTTTGTAGGATGTCCACATCATTAGGAGTTTTGATTATGGCTCCTAGTTTGCAGTCATCTGCGAACTTTGTTAGCCAAAGACCTTCTGTGTTATCCTGTACTTCAGAAAAGTAGATACCAAACAGGACAGGATCCCAGGACAGAACCCTGTGGTACTCCACTTGTCATTGGTCTGAAGTTGGATTTGGAGTCTGCTACTTTCACAGTGTGGGTTCTGTCAGTGAGCCAGTTGGCAACCCATCTTGTGGCATAGGGATTTATACCTCGTTTAGTAAGTTTATCTATAATTCCAGAGTGGGGAATGGTGTTGAAAGCCTTGGTGAAATCTAAATAGGCTGTGTGAACCACCTTACCCTCATCTATGGCTTTGGTGACCACTTCAAAGAAGTCTATCAGGATTCAGAGACATAATCTGCCTTTTACAAACCCAAACTGGGTAGGGTCCAGAGTTTGTAGATTACCAATGTCATTGTTTATAAGTTCCATGATGGTATGCTCCATGAAATCACAACAAGCTTTCTCCGTTTGAATAAACATAAAACTATCTGCATTATTTCCATATACTTCTCACCCAGCAACAATATCTCCACCCTTGAAGATATCCTACACTGGGCCTCAACCAAAATAAAATATGAAACCTTTATTCTAGGTGATGTCAATATTGACTGGAATAAAATCAACACTCCTTCCCCTCTTCTATCCATTAACCTTTACAACTTCACTCAAGTAATCCATTCAACTACTCGTCCAAACAAAAAACAACCTCCTGGCTCAATCATTGATTGGATACTAGTCTCCCACCCTAACAAAATTACTCTCTCTGGCACCATCCCTGACACTTTCAGTGACCATCTCCCTGCATTCATCCATAGATCTACTAGCACCATCCAACACCAACATCTCTATATTCAAACCCGTAACCTTAGCAATTTCAACCCCGCTACTTTCTCTAACATCCTTAAACAAATAAACTGGCAAATCCTAAACACTCTCCCTCTTGACAACGCTGTAGAGCATTTTAACTCCATCTTCCTAAATACTCTTAACTCTCTAGCCCCTCTAAGAAACAAACGGATCAAAAGCAATTCTGCTCCCTGGCTCTCCAAAGAAACTAAACTAATTATGCACCACAGAGACAAATCCTGGAAGCTTTACCAGAAAAACAAACTGTCCACTGCCCTGCTCCAATATACCCAACTCCACAACCAAGTAAAAAAACTTATTACCAAAGACAAAAAGACTTCTATAATAAATTTCAGCACAACAATAACAAGAACCCTAAATCATTCTGGAATTCAGTTAACTCCCTTCTCCATCCAGGATCTAGAAACAACCCCTGCCCTGACCCTAGCTTAACTGACAGCAAACAGAGCACCCATTTCAATACTTTATTCACTGAATCCATAGCTAAACTAACTAAATTATTCACTACTACAAACCCTCCCAATCCCCTCCACAAAACACCCATGTCCACAAATAACAACTCCCCCAATTTCCATCTCAAGCCAGTATCTACCATCCTAATAAAAAAGCTTTTATCTAAATTAAAGTCTTGCTCTAATGCCCCAGACAATATACCCTCCTCTTTCCTCAAATGTGCAGCTGATGGTATTGCTCTCCCAATCAGTATCCTGATCAATAGATCCTTAAATGAATCATATGTGCCCAAACTCTGGCGTTCAGCCTACATTCTTCCTCTTCACAAAGGAGGCAAAGACACCTCTATCTCCAACTTCCGCCCCATTGCTCTCCTATCTCCATTATCTAAAATTCTAGAAAAATGTGTCCACCTACAACTTATGCCATACCTAATTCAGAATGACCTCCTTACTCACACCCAACACGGTTTCCTCCCTGGCCACAGTACCATAACTGCCCTTCTATCCTTCCTAGAAACTGTCAATCTAGCCCGAGACTCTGGACTCATAGTATCCACAGTTCTGCTAGATCTCTCAAAAGCCTTCAACACCATTTCTCATTCACACCTTCTCCTCCATCTTACAAACCTTAATCTCTCCTCCAACACTCTATCCTGGTTCTCCAACTACCTATCAGACAGATGACAAGCTGTCAAATGGAAGAACTCCTCCTCTTCCTTCCTGCCTACACCTTCTGGTGTTCCTCAGGGGTCCATACTCGGACCCATGCTTTTCAACATCTTCATAAATAACCTTCATGCTTTCATCCCTGACACTACAGTCATCCAATATGCTGATGACTCTACTTTGGTCTGTGCCGCCACCAACATTCCTGAACTTCTGTACAAAACTCAAATAGCTTTTTCCACTACTGAGAGCTAGATGCACCAAAATCACCTTTCCCTCAACTCTAATAAATCTAAAATCCTTATATTCCTCCCCACCAAGGTTACCTCCTCTGACAAAAACACTTTCAAGGTCCTAAGCAAATCTTCCAACTCAATAGAAGTAGTCCCCTCTGCAAAACTCCTAGACATTATCATAGACGAACACCTCAAATTCGATCTCCGCATACTTCAAAATATAAAGAAAACCCACCAAAAGTTAGGCATGCTATATAGGAACAATCAATTTCTATCCAACTCTTGTAGGCATACCCTGGCAATAAGCTACCTCCTACCTTCTCTCCTATATGGAGCTCCTATCCTAACCAATCTGTCCACATCTATCACCTCTAAACTTGAAGCTTGCTATAATAAGATCTCCAAATTTGCCACCAAATCCAAAACTTTGACTCACCACTGCATCAGCCTTCAATCCCTGAACTGGTTAGAACTTCCTAACCACCTAGACTATCTCCAACTAACCTATGCTCATACACTAATATTCTCCCCTGATAAATGCCCAGCCTTAAAAAATATTCTTCCTCCCTACATCCCAAACAGATCTTTGAGATCTGAACACCAAAACCTAATCTCCATTCTCAAACCCAAACATCCCGCTGGCCAAATCCTATTCTCCTTCTCCCTAGGTAAAAAATGGAACTCTCTCCCTCCTTCACTTAGGACTCTTCCTAATCTTGAAACCTTCAAACACCAACTCTTCCTACACCTATCTTCCAAATGGAAATCCTCATGCTTTCACCCTACATAAACTTTCTCACTAAACTCTACTCACTCCTACTCTACTACAGTCTTAAGATTAATCCCACTTCTCCAAAGAATCTGTAATAGCTGACATCAAATAATCTCCTAGATTGTAATTTTTTCTATCAAAAAAAAAAAAGGATGTGTATTACACTTGCAATTTTCTTTTCTTTTTTGAATGTATAACCTACATTTTTGTAACCTTTCTTTTTTGCTATTATATTTTGTACTTAATCTCCAACATTTTGTAACCTATTTGTATTTGTAACCAACTTTCTGTATTGGTCATGGAGCTTTTCTCCCCGGGCCTCCACTGAAAATGGACACTTCTTGGCCCAGTGGACTTCCCCGGTAATCAAACTGAAAATAAATAAATAAATAAATAAATAAATAAATAAATAAATAAATAAATAAATAATAAATAGCCTTGCAGACCAGCCTTGTCAGGCTTATGGGGTGGTAGTTCACAGGGTCCATGTTGGCTTCCCCTTTGTGGAGTGGGCTAACTGTCACTGTCCGCCATTCAGTGGGAACAACGCCTGAGGTGAGGCAATGACTGAATATGGTACTTAGATGGGGTGCAAATTTGTTCTGTAGTTTGTGTAGAACGCAGCCTGGGTTGTTGTCAGGTCCCATGGATGCTGTGTTCCTGGCTTTGGAGAGTGTATTTTTTACATGTGCAGCCATGATTACAGGAACTTTGCATTCTTCTGGTATAGAGATGGGCCCTTTAGGGTATGAGAGGGGGGTAAAGTTAGCACTGAACCTATCTGCCAGGATGTTGGCAATATCAGTTGTTTCTGTATATTTAGTGCCATTGTGCTGTACCTCAGAGCAGATCTGAGTGTTGCCATTGAGATTCTTGACATAGCTATAGAATGCTTTGTGGCTGTCTTTAGAATCAGCGGTGATTTTGTTTTCGTAACTAGCTTTGGTGGATTTTATGATGGATCTAACCTTCTTACTGAGGCTGACCTGGAAGTTCCTCCAATCATGGGAATTTACTCTTTTTTTGCAACAGTTTCTTTCTTCTGTTGTAAAGCTTGTTTATGGCAGGGACCACCAGAATGTCTTCCTTTTTTTGGAGGATAGCATCTTGGTTCTGTTAGGGATTGCATGATCCATGCACTCATGTAAGTGCTTATAAAGTGCATTTGTGTAGGATTCAGCAGTCATACCTGTATTGTCTATCAGCATGGGTGCTGTGAAGTTTGCCACTTCTGTTTTAAGAAGTGTGAAGTTGGCTTTGGAGAATTTTTTTATGGTGGTTTCCTTAATGGGGGTGGGGGTGGGATGTGGAGATCTAGGGTGATTAGCTTGTGGTTGGATCTGGTCAATGAGGAATTGACCTCTGGTGTCTCTGGTGTAGAACACTGGTTGCCCATGTTGGTAATGACCAGGTCTAGGATATTGCTGCCCTTGTGGGGGTGTGGATAAGTTAATCCAAGGTGCTGGAATTTATGAATTCCAGAAAACATTGAGCACATGAGTTGGTACATGAGTAGTTTTCCCAGTTAATGATGGGGTAGTTGACATCATCCATTATTAGGGTGTTAGGTTGTACCTGAATATTTTCCAGTGTATAAAGAAATGAGGAGTGGGAATCCTGGGGCATGGTGGGGGATCAGTAGCAAGCTACAATTTGGATTGCAGTCTTGCCAGAGTTAGTTGCACTTGGATAATCTTGGATGCATTATGCTGAGCAACTAGCCTGGAGGTGTGAATATCCTTAATGAATATGGACACGCCTCTGCCTTTAGTGTTTCGGTCCAGGTTAGGTGGCCGAAATGTGTGGTAAGAATCATAGCCTGGTAATGCAGGGGTGCACTCTGCAGCCTTGAACCAGGTCTCTGTCACTGCACAGATGTCAATGTTCTCCATTTTAATGAGTGCCTTGAGTGAGTGTATTTTGAGGTGGCAAGAGCCTTAGCCAGTATCCAGAATCCCAAGGGCAACAGGTGCAGGCCATCTCTAGCAAAGCATCGTGGTTTGTCGATCATGTCATCCCAGGCAGACAGATACTGGATCCCCTTAGAATGACACCAGAAGCTTAGCCAATTGTTGAAGTCAATAATTTTGTCCTTGTACTGTGGTATCATTCTGGGTGATGGCAGGATGCTACTCGGGCTAGGGTCATACCTGCCATGGCTACAAGATTGGGCATCTCCTCCATGTCTCTTTTCATGTAGTCCAGGGAGGTATGTCTCAGGTCATTCACACCAACATGGACAATGACAGAGTCATATTTCTACTTATTGTGGAGTGACCTGAGTGCGTGCATTATGTGGCGGATCCTGGCACCCAACAGGCAGCTGGCAGTGACTTTCTCCTTGCATTTAAAGTGCCAGAACAACAATGAGGGCAGTATGGTCAGGGTTGTATTAATCAGGGTCAGAACCACTCCCTGTGGAGTGTGACATCAATCTGACCAAACCATGTTTACTACCAGAAGTATTACAACAACTATTGCTATTAATGGCAAGTTTGGTTTAACGAGAACTGCTTTATCACATATATTTTTTGTTAAAGTAAACCAGTTACCTTTCCCTTCTATGCTTGATTAAAATATAAATTTATGACTATTAATTGATATTGCTAGTGCTCATTGGTAACGTTTTTTTGTACCTTAAATTTTTTAAGTCTCATCTAGTACAGCAGACTTTTTCTTTTAATTTTTTGGGGGGCAGTGGAATAAATATCATTATGTGTGTTATACTTAATTATTAGGAACTTATGACTTGTTTGAGGTGCTGGGAGTGGTGCATAACTTGAGTGGGAGGGGAATAAACTTCAGATTTCTGCAAACTTGACATTCAGATGACTCCATTTTCATTTTTTTAACCACATTCTAGTCCAGTGCATTTGCATGTTCCTATGGCAAGCTTGGCTCAGCTGTGGGGCACTGCAGATTGCAAAGATGTCCACAGTGTATCCATGTCTGTCTGATGTATTTCCATCTTACTTTGGCCACACATTTATGATCAGAGAAAAACTAAAATTCACCAATACATCTTGAGACATGTTTACTTACTACTACAATTCTTAGAGATGAATGTAAATTAGATTCATTTGCATATAACACATGTAAATGGCCCCAAATATATGCCAAAAAGTTGAGCATTACCATATTAAATAGCCAATAGCCAAGATAGGCAGCATATTCATTAGGATACAGCAGACTTATTAAAAGTAAGAACAAAGTAACATAATTTTATAATTTAATAAGAAATGCTTCAGAATATATTTCATTAATGCGTTAATGGCCATATTTATTGAATTTCCATATGTGATGTGCATATTATGATAGTAATGTCTTTGGAACTTGGATTTCATGATAGCAGCAGTGGAAATGATTACTGATGACAGAAAATTCTCATTACTATGGTATAATATACTCATTGTGCAAACATGGATATAAATGCAGTAAATTACTATTGATGTGCTGCAGTACTATTGTTATCAACAGGCATGTGTGATGAAGTGGAAATTGTTGCACTGACAGTGATGATGAAAAAATAATGACAGTATTATGAGTACATGAAAATGGCAGATGTAGGGCTAGGATGCTTTTTGTAACAAAAGTGATTGCTTTCATGACCTGAATGAAATGTAAGTAATAGACTGCAATTGTATGTGGCTACAATGAGATTTCTTTATGCAATTATGTGACTTATGTTAAGTAACATTTTTATTTAATGTGAGTTGTAGGAAGACTTGGAAAATGTTTTGTTCATTAAAACTGATTTCATACAGACATTATTGTCACACTTTCTGACTGTGGCTTTTTCCCCATCTAGTAATGATGGAAAATAAGGGATCAAAGCAAATAAAGCATAACTTCACCCATGAGGAAAATCGTGCTCTCATGGCAGCACTTAGGACACATGGGAAACTTCATTTTTGGTAAAGGGGGCCCAGACAAGTCAAGAGGAGCAAGGTCTAAAAGTAATTGTTGACATTAATGCAGTAGGTGGCAGAAACTGAGCTCTAGCACAGAGCATGAAAAGGGTAAATGATACTGAGGCATGTGCTAAAAACAAGACCAGGTAGAATGGAATTCCCTGCACCAAAGCTAGAGGAACACTTTGAGGATGATGGCAGGCATTCAGAGGTAACAGGGTCCGCAGACACATGAATTTCTTACAGATACCCCAGGAAACATGTAAAACATTGACTGCCCAGCATGAAATATGCCATGACATTCTTAGTGCTCAGATCAGTGCCACAGAGAGTCATCTGGAAATGGTCAGAGTCCTCCAGGGTATGTGTGATGACTTCCAGCACTATTTGAAAATGGCAGTGAGTAGCGATAATGCTATGATCACAGTAATGCATTGTTTGGTGGCACATCAATTATCAGTGGTCAGCTGTATTCATACACTTGTTAGGACACACCAGAGTCAAGCCGGAGTTAATCTTCCAAGGGTCAGATGAAGGGTACTGTCCTGACACATGGGGAAGATCACATGATAATACCATTGCTTGAAAGTAATGTCAGTAGTCAAGGTGAGCAAGCACAACACATTTCATGCAGGCCATATCAGTGTTCATCTACACCTAGCAGAACCTCACATTCGAGGTGTTGGTCATGGTCATTCAGCAATGTTATATCAGTGTCAGCAGGATCACCTGCATCAAATAGGTCACAACATCAGACCAACTCATCTTAGTGTTCTCATGGTAGCCACTCTTCCAAATCACCTGCAGCATCGCTTAGCCTATCTATAGGAGATCTATATGAATAATTTGATCTTAAATTACTGTGACTCAGCATCAAAGACACAGCTGTATGATTAACTGGAATATGGGGTAGGGAAACCAAGTCTGCAAATGTATGGATTTCATACCTGTAAAACTAGTATGTCCACCATTAATTAAAGGTAGCAAAAAATCAATGCTATATGCATAACCATTCCTACAAGTGGCAGTTACATAGAACATAAAAGTAGTAATGCACAAAAAGTTCAAGAGAAATATATACTAAGCAAATGTTAGATAGAAATAAATATCCTGTGCTGTAAACATACACTACTGCCACTTCACCCTCCCCACTGCACAAATGATGATAATTTTTTTTTCGTTTCCCAAGTCAGAAATTATTTTGTGTGATGGCATAAAGATAAGCTCATAAGAAGTACAAGGGAAGACTCTAAGAAGAAATGGCATAGTAATAAAAAAGCAGTAAAAACATATTAATTGAATTTCTGATGCATTAATTCATGAAGTATTTCACTGTTGAAAATATTCATTATTTTTTGTATACTTAAGTATTTTATGATGAGAGAGAATGTCAGATGAACACTGACAGCAGGCCATGCACCACACAGTATAGCCCACAGATATTACTTTATGCATCAATTATACTCTGTGTGTTTTTTTACAATAAAGGAAACACTAACCTGAATGTCATGGTACATAATTGTGGATTAGACACCACCTCTTTACCTGCACAGCCACATGCCACGCACAAGCCTGACACATGGGGTCACTTGCTACTGCTGCCAGCTGGTCATCATTAGTCATAATGGGACTTGAACTGGGAGCTGCAGTGACAGCATGGGTCTTTTGCCACTAGACTTGCTCATGATCATGTTATGCTGAACTGCAACATGCAGTAAACATACTGAATGCAGTAGATGCGTCATATGGAAGGGTAGCCCCAGATGAATCCAGCCACCTGAAATGATTGTTCAGGAGGCAAAAGACCCTCTTGATGATAATACAAGTCTGGGACAGGGATGTGTTTTATTCATCTCCACTGCAGCTCCACTTGGATTTCTTACTGCTATCATGAGCCATGGCTCCAGTGGATATCCAGAATCACTTGAATAAAAAAAGAAAAGGAGAGAAAAGGGATGGGAGTATTCAACAATACATTTTAACATGAATAACTACTTAAATACAATACAAAAAATACATTTTTCACTTACTAACAAGATAACTACTGAATGTCCTACTATGTAAGAGAAGGCAGTGGGATAGAGCTAATGTGCCAGATATGGGAATCATGTGCACTGCCAGGATACCAGGCAGAGATATTGGTCATGCATTCCCATGCATCAACAATACCTGGGAATTGATGGATGGTAGCCCTTGCTATTATGGTATTACTTCCCTTGTGTACCAAAAGGGGTCCTAATTGAAACATGGGTGCAATTTATCACACCAAGTACCTCAGAGAAATGTGCTAGACCATAAAAGGCACTAATTGTCCTGGTTTGGTCCTGAGGTGACACCAGGAAATAGATATTCTGTTCCACATGTGCCAAGAGTTCATCCAGGAACTACTGTAGTATCCTCAAGGGAGAAGCTTATTAGGTCCCCAACATGTCCCTAGTCTGTCTCTCAAAGGGCCTTGTAGCAAGTTTTGTGAGGGCTATACATACTTTCCTCCAAAGCCCCTATGTGGGTCAAACATACCCACTAAGACCCTTATAATACTCCTGTCCACTATGAACCTATCAAGGATTTACTGATTGTCAAAGTTATGAGTTACTTATTGTTTATATTTTTACCTTCTTGGCCAGCCAGTGCCATTGTGTACAAACATTTTTGGCCCAGCAAAGGAAGGCAACTCACAACTGGAAAGAGCAGAGCTAGCAGCAAGGGACAGCATTTTTGTCAACTGCAACTCTAATACATTTGGCAAGGCTTCTATTTATATAGTGAATCTGTAACCAACATGAAAAAACAGAAATATTTGACTGGGAATCGCAAACAGTGTAAAACATACCCGATTACCTTATAAAGATTTATGTCATTTCTCATTTCCAGTTCATTCTTTGCATATCTGCATAAGCACATTCAAGATCACCATGCATTTATGTAAAGGCTTCTATAAATTACATCTCAGTTGCTCCCATCCAAGGATAGGTCTGATAATTTAAGTGCATCTGAGTAGCTGACTATGAATACTGGCTATAATGCCTGACTTTATTGACTGCCTGAAATATTCAGTGATTTTAGTAGAAAATAAAGAGTATAAGCAGGAATATCATTTAAAATCAGAGTTCTTCTGAAAAATCCAGGGACAGCTGAGGGGAATGGGAGGGGGCTGGAGGAGGATTCTGTCTCCTGAACTGTGCAGTTTTCTCTTTTCTTTCATTTTATAGCAATGAGACATTGTAGGTGTCAAGAATGTGGTTGGAATTGCTGGGCACATTTAGAAGTGTGGGCACATTTAGAAGTGTGTGTGTGAATATGTATGTGTATGTGTGTACACGAATGTGCGTGTGTGTGTGTGTGTGTGTGTGTGTGTGTGTGTGTGTGTGTGTGTGTGTGTGTGTGTGTGTGTGTGTGTGTGTGTGAGACTGTATCAATATAGTTGTGTATTAAATACTTGCATAACTTTTATTTTTAATGTAAAATACTTTCTCCAACAGAAATTACATATGCTACAACAACTTTAAAATATTAGTTGGATGAAATATTTTACAACAAAAGTATAAACAATTTATATACTAATAAAGAAAAACTTATAGGAAATAATTTAACAGATAGCCCATGATCTAAGTGCAATAATGCCAGCAAGGAGAGAGCGTTACAGGGGAAATAATGGACCTTCTGAGATGTAAGGGAATGTCCACTATTATTACAATAAGGTCCACCTTGTCAGGTATTATTGCTTCCTTATAATAAAATCAAAATCTGCAGAAGTCTGATGTCTAAAATTCAACAATAACAAAATAAATGAACACCAGTGTAATGCCGTGGTGGTACGGCGGTAGCATTGTTACCTCACAGCAAGAGGTTCTCCCGTTCAATTCTCGGCTTGACTTGGGAGTGCCTTCTGTGTGGAGTCTGCATGTCCTCCCCGTGGTTGGGTAGCATTCGAAAGACATGCGTGCGTAAATAGGCATGCCTTCGTTGAAGGTTGGACGTCAAGCTGGCACCTCGGCGTTTTGTAAAAATCTACTACCAATCATTAGTGGACCAGAGTTCTGCTGTGGCAACCCCTTACCGGGAAAAGCCAAAAGACAAACAACTAAGGAAAACACTGAAGTGACTTTAAAGATCATTTTAGTCTGTACTGGTGTTGTTTTGTTTAGTTATCTTAACTTATCTCTGCTAGGGCAGATTTTTGTTTGTTTGCTTCTTGAGATCACATTTATTTTAGCAAAATATGGCTGGCTCATGAAAAATGAAAATTAATTAACACAGATCATTTGGAGTTCAAGGAGAATGTTTTTATCTGGTCTGATCTCAAGGGGGTCATGTAAATGTGTCTGTGTGTGTGTGTGTGTGTGTGTGTGTGTGTGTGTGTGTGTGTGTGTGTGTGTGTGTGTGTGTGTGTGTGTTCTTTTTCATAACTTATTGCTTACATA
>NC_056725.1:193370643-193375643 GCF_019279795.1 Protopterus annectens | reverse complement strand
TAAGTACATACACTGCATACAGTCTACACAGACAGTCTATCTCTCACATACAAACACGCAAAAAGACACAAAGATACACATAGACACACAAACACAAATATATATCCTAAAAATGCACAATTTGCAACCACTGTCTCTCCTTTTATGGTAGCCACAGGTCACATCATGCAGTGGTCATACATCAGACATGGACACATGCAAATACACACAGACACACATACATACATATGCTCACAATATGTATTCATTCAGTGACATGCATAAACACACACAATGTGTTTCCCAGCAAGCACACACACACACACACACACACACACACACACACACACACACACACACACACACACACACACACACAAACACACACATGGACAGCAACCGCAAATTCCTGTACACACATATTCCCTGTTATTTACCTGGATTAACAATTTGTATATATTAAAGCTGTCCTGCTTCTATTCTGCAGATTCACCCCCTTCAGATGCTTAGGTGCATGCTGCTGCCAAACTGCATGCACTTGTACATTCTCTACACCTCTCTTTTGCATAGTATAGAGTACATAACTCCTGTACTGCATGTTCCTTAAGTGAACAGCACCACCTGCTGATTGCAGCCTAATTAACATGGACACTACCCCTCTTGATTGAATAGCACAACTTAGAATATCAGGCACTTTGTCTATGAATCCCAGCCTTTGTTTTCTAGGAAATTCCCTGTCAGTAGTCTTTCTGAATTTTGAAACATTCCATATGCCCATCCTCCACCATTCACATTTTAGTGCTACATGTATTTTATGCATTTAGTGTATCAACTATAGCATTCTCTTAATTGCATTGCTTGATTTTTTTTCTAAAACCATCATTATGTATTATATAGTTTTAAAATTCTTTCCAACTAAGCTTCAAATCTTTAGTTAAAAAAAACTTCAATGGTGACAATAGGTGCAATAATTATTTTTTTTTCTAATATTTCTGTCCCTGGTTTAAAAAAGAAAGAAATAGCTAAGAGCATGCCAAATACAGATCATCATCAACCACCTTTTTCCCATTTTCTACATGGGGTCGGGGTGTTGTGTCAACTATCACCATCTCTCTCTCTCTATTCAATGCCACTCTCTTGCCTTCTTCAAGACTCTTGCATGACTGTTGCAGGTCTTGTCTGACAGAATCCATCCACATCTTTGTTGGTTACCCTTGTTTCCTCTTGCCTTCTTCCTGCCTGTCCAAAATCATCCCTACTAGATTGTCTTCTGCTTTTCTGCAGATGTGCCCAAATTACCATAATCTGTTTTCTTTGACGTTTTCTGCAACTGATGCTACTTTGGTTTCTCCTCTTATGTCCTCATTTCTTCATCTGTCCTTCAGTGTGCATCCTAGCACCCATCTCAGGCACTTATGTCCATCAGCTCTGGCTACCTCAACTGCTCTGCCTTTACTACCCAAGTTTCTGTACCATACGGTAGTACTGGTTGCAATACTGTTTTGTAAACTTTACTTTTGAGATTTTTTGGCATTCTCCTGTCATATATTACACCTGACACTCTGAACCAATTGGCTGCAGCTCCCCTGTTTCTAGCTTTGACCTCCTCATTAAGACAGTCAATCTCCTCAGCCACCCCTTCTGGATAATTGAAGCTGTTATCCTTTTCAATGATTCTCCCTTTTGTTTCAGTTCTCATCTTCTTCTGATTTCCCCTATTTGTTTCCATTGCAGCTGTATTATCTGTATTAAGTTTTATCCCATGTGCCTTCAGTTTTGTACTCTATTCCCCTATCCTTTGCTGAAGTTCTTGCTGAGTCTGCCTGTAAGGCCACATCATCTGCACACAGCAACTTTGTTGATCTGTCCCGCTTTGACCTTCATATTGTTTAGATTTGCTACATATTGATACAGCAACATCCACAAGATGCACATCATACAGCAGAAGGAAATCAGTTCTTTAATTTATAAAATGTAATATCACTTGATACATAAGACATTGTGCAGATGAAATAAATACATGTGCCCAGTCATGTGGTTCAGTTTAACATATTAATAAAGTGGCTGTGTTAGTACTTTGGAATTTGTATACAACTGTTTTTGCTGCATGGAAAGTCAAAAGGATGGATATTCATTTGTCACACCAGGAGCTTTGTTTCAAATTCCAAAAGTGATTATGCAGTGTAATGTAGAGGGCTTGCCTGACATTAAGATGACATGATGAAGAGAGATTGTGCCTTCACTTTTTGGTATAAGTTCTGGAAGATATAAACATCTGGTCAACAAAAAATACTGGCCTAAATATCCCCTGCTAAAAAAGGACATTTGTAATTTAGCAACATTAAAATAATAACAGCAAAATAGTATACATCTCGTGTCCCTGATTTCAAAGAACACCCTGATTTTGCCCAAGCTTTGTCCTGTCCTTTGCAGACTTTATAACCTGTTTGATAAATCATTGAGGACTGCAGTCAGTCAATAATGACAGCTTTTAGAATTTCATACATCTTGTTGTCCAAAAATTTAATGTCGACACAAAACTGCTGTTCTACTAACTTTTTATGTGAATTAGAATAATATATAAAAAAATTGTCCGTTGTTTTGTGCCTTTTCCCTCCATTATTTTTGCCTTTGTCCAGAATTCTAGTGCAAACAAGTTGAGAGCAATGGAATAAGAAAATGTCAAACACCATAGCAGCCTTTTATGTAATTTATGTTTATTGTGTGCATCTGCAAAACAAAACTTATCACAGTTCTTGCTCTAATACATCTTTTTTGTCTCACAATTTAATAAAAGATGGTAAATATACAAGCCTAAGTCTTAATGATGTGTGTGTTAACATTTTATGCATATACATGCAGCAAGAGAAAACGGAACTGTTCTATTATTGAACTGGCTTCCTCACAACTGTGAAATTGTGTGCCAGTAGCATGTAGGAAAAAAAAAGAGGAAAAGCATAACTCCAAATGCTGTTTTCCAAAAGGAAATCATTGCTGGTGTATTTGTTACATGTGCTTTGGCAATGGTTCACTTGCTTTTGGAAATGTCTCCCTTTTTCATATTGATGAAAACTTGAATTTGTTTTATATATATATATATATATATATATATATATATATATATATATATCTTCTTCTTTTAGCTTTTCCCGGTTATGGGTAGCCACAGCAGATCACCTGTCTGCTCGTGATTGGCAGTGGAGTTTTACAGTGTCGAGTTGCCAGCCCGGCGCCCAACCTTCCACAGAAGGCACACACACGCATGCACTTATGCCTAGGGCCAATTTAGGGTGTCCAATCCACCTACAGCAAGTCTTTGGCATGTGGGAAGAAACAGGAGCACCCGGAGGAAACCCACGCGACCACAGGGAGGACATGCAGACTCTGCACAGAAGGCACTCCAGCCAAGGATCGAACCAGAGAACCTCTTATGAGTACCAATATAATACTTTGCCAAAAAAGACACAAGGATTTCTAAATATGAAAACTGACTAATAAATATCATGAACATGAAAAAAGCTTGCTACCATCATTGTACCATATGTAATAATTAAACCACCATTAAAATAAATTCCATAAAGAGAGGGAGAAAGTCTGTATTGAAGCAAAGCCTAATTAAGTTCACTTACCACTACAGAGATTAAAATGTCATCCAACAGGTAATATATACATATTGGCAAACCAGGTAGACAAGTTTTCTTGTGAATAAAAGCACACACTCAGAAGTCTGTCTTAATTTAATAGAATTAGTTGTAACTTAAGTTCTATTTCTGGTCCACAACAACCTTTTGACTACTTATGAGGACTCTAGTTGACTAGCTCTGCCTTGATTTTTCCCCAATGTCTGACCAAAGTTTGAGTAAGTTGTGAGAATATTAGGTTTATTCGTTACACCTACATATGAGTTCATCTAAGGTCTGGTTGCACACACCCAGACTTTATATATATATATATATATATATAAATATATATATATATATATATATATATATATATATATATATATATATATATATATATATACATATAAAGTATGGGTGTGTGCAACCAGAGTAGTTGACTAGATTAGCATATAAAGTCATTAGTATTCCCAGTCCACATCAGGAAATGTTTTCCTCACATTTCTAGATCTTTAGCCAACATGGCATGCCCCCTGCAAAAAAAAAAAAAAAAACACTATTGATTTTTTTGCCCTTCTGTATTTTAGGCATTTTTTTCTATCCCTGCAGCTCGGCAGCTTTCAGGAAGTCAACATTTCATAGTATAACCCATTGCACTCTATGTAAAATGGTGCACATTTGTCTGAATAGGTGATCTGACTCAGCAGTAAATAATGGTCTGTCAGCATCTTTTAAATTTATTTCTTAGAAAGTCTGTGTGGTTTTCTCAAACAAGTACTCATTCTTACCTTAAAGAATTCCTATCTTCATCTCATTCAGTTCTGAGTTTTTTTTATTTGTGCTAATTTTATTTTCTTTGACACCAGCAGTCATGTCTAACCGTTCTTATCTCTTTTTGGGAATGCTGAGGCAGAACGTGAAGGAAAAGAGATCTTCTTTTATTTTTTCTTGATGACCACTGTTTTCTACACAATCACTCAGAAATGGTGACAAATAACTCTTGGCTAAAATATACTTTTCTTAATGGAGGATGCTGCAGTAATGTTTGCTCTTGCAGCAAAGGTCAAAGTCCATGCTGTAGACTTTTTCCAATATGCAAGCTTGGAAATGCTAGCCTGTAAAAGCAAAAAAAAAAAAATTTGAAAATCGTGTTAAACATACGATACTTTTTTGGCTAAATTACTTTTGATTTTTTTTCCTATGAGGGGCTTACATAGCTGGTTTTAAATAAATTAAGAAGATAAAAATTAAGTAAAATTGGAGGGGTTTGCAGATTAAAACTCTGGTAAGCGAACCCCAAATTAAGAGGAAGAAAAACTATTTTGCATGGAAGCTGGTAATGTCATGGACTGCTTATCTTGACAGCATAGCTTAAGGTGGGTCTATATTAGAACACTGAAC
>NC_056725.1:193315643-193365643 GCF_019279795.1 Protopterus annectens | reverse complement strand
ATGACTTATGACACAGTGAGTTATCCAAGTGGAGCTGCTCAATGGAATTACAACACAGCCCTGTCCCAGACGCATATTGTCACCCAGAGGGTATTTGGCCTTTTGATGAGTCATTTTAGGAGTTTGGATGAGTTTGGGGGTGCCCTTCAGTATGACCCAACTACTGCATGCAGGTAGTTTACTGCATGATGTGTTCTGCACAGCATTATAAGGTGATAGTTTGGTGGTGAATTGACATATGCTGTTATGTTAACTCTCAGGTCCAGTCCTTCTATGACAAATGGTGACCAGCCAGTAGCGGTAGTAAGGGACCCCATATGGCAGGATCTAGCATGACATATGGCTGCACAGGTAAAGCGGTGATGTCTAATAAAGAACTATGGACAATGGCAATGAGGTTAGTGTTTCCTTTCTTGTAAAAAACACATATACTAAATTTTTGTGGTAGTCATGTAAATCATTCTAATATGCCCATTGTATCAGTTAAACAAAATTCAAAAATAATTTCATTAAGTAAACTCCATAATTTAATATCAGTTTGAAATGTTTCATATTAATTTGCAATATTTTACATTATTTCTGCTTACTTTAAAAAGTTTACAGTTTCCTAAGCTATTTGCTGCCTAATTCAAGTAATCACAAGTTAATATTGTGGTATTAAACTTATTTGTATAAGGTCAAGTTCATGTACATGTTTTATGCAAATTAGGCCCTTCTATGAATCACAATAATATTCAATTGTGCAAAGAAACTTATCTGCATAACTAGATCTCAGCTTATTATGAAAGTGGCCCTGGGTTCAAGTGAATGCACTGAGACTAGTGGCAAAGTCTGCAGCAGACCCCAGCAATCCCAAGAAGGTCAAAAGAATGCATGGATAACCACAGATATTCTCTAAGCTCACAGTGTTATGAATAGACAAAATGGAGTCATATTCATCTGAGTTTGCACAACCATGAAGCATAATTCCTACCCATCCAACATCATCTGACACATCATACCACCTGAAATCAGCAAACATTTACTAAAAGTTGATAGTAACACACAGAAATAGTTACTTCTACATAACTAACTAGCTAAATAAATAAATAAAAGCCCTCAAAAAAAGAAACAAAAAGAAAAGAAAACACAAATACTGCCTCTATAATTTAGGAGAAATTTATAAAGACATTATTCCTTCCTTCCTGGCATTAAGGTGTAATACTCTAAAAAGCTAGCAACAACACAGTTTAACATTAGATGAGGATATACATAAGATAAAAACCGAAGATTTTAATAACTTTTATCCACCACATAAATGAAATATGAATCTATTCATTTAAAAACACATGTAGGTGGCAAAACATTTTTGTTAAAACCAAATTTGCCAATAATAAGCTTGTTAACAGGGTTTGGTTAGGGCTATGTCACACTTCAGAGTTAGTGGCTCTAAACCTGTGAGTGACAGCCCTGATCATATTTTTTCAATTTGGTCCTGGCACTTCTAATGATGGCAGTACCTGTGAAGGCATTAAGCCATGCTCAGAGCAAATGTTACAGAAAGACCATCATAATGCTCTACCTTCTGAGTGATTTTTACCTGGATAAGATCCATGCATGCATAAAAGGATTGGACTGGAAGAAAATAGATATGTTGTAGGAGCTAAATGAACATATGTCATCCTTGACAGAGATCATCTGTTCTGGCCTGCAGTGCTGACACAGGTACAATGACTTACAGAAGTGAAGGCATGGAATGAGTGGATAGGTCTGGTGATGGTGAGAAGAAAGAACAAAAACATGGTGTATCCTCACCAGAGAACTTATTTTACTGAAGCATGCCCAAAGCTTCAATAAAGTAAGTTCTCTGGTGAGGATACAGTGCGCTTTTGCTCTTTGGATTTGTGTTTTCTTTCTGTTACACTATGAAGCTACTTCGGTTTTTGGTTGGTTACAAGTGATTGTGAGAAGGCCAGAGTTCTTTAATAAGTATTTATTTCTATTTTTATTATTATTATTACTATTATTATTGTTATTATTATTATTATTATTATTATTTTTTTTAGTCATGCCATAGGTTTAAAAAATACATTTTAAGATACTTGCAAAAATGAAGGTAACTGCTATAAGAAATATGCATAACTGCAAACATGCATTTATATGTAATTACAATATATAATAAAGTACAAACATATCTGTATGCAGAACTGCATCAGTATACAGAATTGGAATGTTCATGTGATGACATAAGTTTGTGATTAAATACAAATGTGTTATTAGTAAATGCAGTATATGTATGTAAAATACAGATGTATGTCTTTATGTGCACACTTAATATTTTGTTCATGTTTATACATCTATGTATTTATACACATACACAAAGAAAGTATTTGCATTGCCACATAATTTCAAGAAATTACTTAAGTATTCCATAAATAGACAAGGATTGTTTTTGTGTAGAACAGAATATATTTATTATTATGGTAATTTTTAAGACAGTAATATTTTCAACAATGTCAACTGTACACACAAGATGTCTGAACTCAGTCAGGCACTTCACCCTATTCTGAGTAGGTAAAAACCAAGTTCAAAGGAAGGTGCTGGCAGAACTAATAAACAGGAACAAAGCACCAGATCAAACAACGAAGATGCAAACTATTTATTGGGCTGATACAAAACTCCAAAAGCAACAGCAAATCCAATACGCCGTGTAACACACTTCAAACGTTTCGTCACTCCTTCATCAGACAATGCATAAAACACACATTTACCCGGGTATCAATGATATGGTGTCTCTGGCCCCAGTTTTAAAACTAAGAGCAGCTAAATTATAACATAGTATAACATTCATTACAAATCATATATGAAAGCAATGATAGTAGTGCAATACCATTTTGTACCAGTAGAGTGTAGTATTGTTTTACAATATATTTTAAATATATTTTAAATGGATTTTAGGTATCTTATTTATGTTTATTTATTGATCTATTATAAATGTATAAATTAATATTTATTAAAGCATTTTATTATATATATATATATATATTTATTTTACTAAGATATGACATGTATCACCATTATTTTCAATAACCTGTTTTGCACTTTTTTATGCACTTTTTTATGTGGTTTGATACAAGATATGACTAATTAATTCAGCTTGATGATTGGTAGATTTGAAACTGAATTGTATTTATATAATGGACTTATGGGTAAAAATGTGTGTTTTATGCATTGTCTGATGAAGGAGTGACGAAACGTTTGAAGTGTGTTACACGGCGTATTGGATTTGCTGTTGCTTTTGGAGTTTTGTATTAGCCCAATAAATAGTTTGCATCTTCGTTGTTTGATCTGGTGCTTTGTTCCTGTTTATCTATTCTGAGTAGGTGGAACAGTGGAGGTCAAGTGAATGACCAGCACGTAGTTTAGTGAGAGATGACCAGTTTTATTATTTATATATACATGTCTAAACACTCCCCTTATATGCTTACAGTTACCAAGCAGACACTTATCAAAGCACACATTATTGTCATGAAGTATGTGTACTGCATCCTTCTGTAACATTAAATAAGTTTTGTTTAATGAAGGTTGAATTCATAGGATGTGACAACTTCCTTTCAATTGTTACATTTTTTATTTTGTGTGTGCGTGTGTGTGTGTGTGTGTGTGTGTGTGTGTGTGTGTGTGTGTGTGTGTGTGTGTGCATACAGCTTCTGCCTCTACCTGAAAAATATTCATTAAGTATTACATAAATCTGCAAGTTAAGCAAACCATAACAGATGAAAGTTGAATCAACACTGAAAGTATATGAAAAGATTCCAGACAAGACTTCCCCCAAAACAATTAAGCTCGGCAAACATATAAGAGTGCAACAGTTTTGAACGAAGATGTACTGCTATTATTTTGTCTGCATTAAAGGAAATACCTGCGTTTTGTATGTCAGATAAGAGTAAATGATGTTTAAAGAAATAGGCACATATACAAAGTGAGTAACTGCAATATTTTGCAAAGAAGTACTAGTAGTCAAGTCAGAAATATTAAGGAAAAAAAGGAGTAAGAGACAAGTAAACAACTGTACTAGTATATGTTCTTTATGCAGCTGAAGAGGAGATTGAATAAAACTCCACTCAACGATGTAGGAGACTGGCCAGATTGAGTGAGGGTGTTTGTAAGTATGAAGAAAATCCTTTGCCATTTAAGTAAAGAAATGTCAAGCAATAAATGCTGTTTTCTGCCTTTAACTGATTTATATATATATATATATATATATATATATATATATATATATATATATATATATATATATACACACACACACACACACACACACACACACACACACATATATATATATATATATATATATGAAACCAAGATTATTTACTCACAAAGATAATAGAAGGACTAATGTACTTTTAGTACAGTACTGCAACCAAATCCATTTCAAGTAGAAATGTCAAAACTATTACCATTTCTTATGTTAAACCAGTATATCTCATTGGTAGCAATGTAAAAAAAATCCACTAAGACTTGACAGTAACACAATGATTTTCTCCATGTATGCTTAAGCATTTCCAATGCATTTCTTTAGTTCAATAAAGATTTGATAAAAACAAAATTCACAAATAATAAAGATTGTATTAATGTATAACATTATGTGGGAATTTATTGTGTGTATTTCTTCTTTGTTCATCTCATTTTTTTCTCGTTTTCTTATTTTAATCATGCATTTCTTTGTCCTTCTTTATTTTCTTTCTCTCTCTTTTCTGCTAATTATTCTATAGATCCATAATCCTTTTGGAGAAGCCCAGCCAAATGCATCGCAGTTTAGGGAACATTAACCTTCTGGTCATCAAGGGATATTCTCACAGGGTAGAGGCAATGGCACTGGTACTGTAGGCATCCTGGCACATGGTTATCTGGGAAGCCTCATTGAATGTAGACTTTGGTACTTGGTTGAAGATGTGGTGATGCAAGTCATGGACAGACATCTTCAGCCAATTAAGAATTCTCTTCAGTGGGTAGAAGACTTAGTGCCCCAGTCAGTGCTGACATACACACTGCCATAGACCCTGCCCCTTCAAAATAGAGGTCCTCCACTTAAAATAATCAGGCAATGGAAACATTTGAGGCCATGCGGACAGGTATGTTTTAGTTCGAATTCTCTTCACTCCTTTTTTTCCCTTATCATCTCTTCTATACCCTCTTATCTAATTCCCACCCAAAATATCCTCTTATATAAAAATATTTGAAAAATAGGAGAGGTATTTCCCATCCAAAACAGAGTACCCCTCCTCTCCTCCCTCCACCAGTACAACCCCCTTGATGTTTTCCTTCTGTGTTTTGCTTTTTATTCTGTCTTCCCTTTTACAATCATTCCTATCTCTCCCAAGCATTCTTTACAGCAATCATCAGGGTATCCACAAAAGGATATTACCATATAAAACATTTTAACCCGCCCCTTTATTTTAAAAAAAAATATCAATAATAAAACATTATGCTGTCTATGGATTGCTTTAAGTCTTTCAAATGTGACTGCACATAGGCATGTTTCTCAGCAATATCAGATCATACATGAAATCACATGAAGCCTAAGGCTTTCAAATAGTCCTTCAGATATACTTAATGATTAACTTCAGCTAGTATATGTTTTTACCATAAGATGGTGAGATTCTTAAAACACCTTCACATTTCTTTAGTCAGTGTGAGTAACACGTGCTTACTGTATTTGAGCATAGGCATAGTGATGCTCTTCTAAGATAACTGCTACACAAGTGTGAACCTCAAGGCTATGAATATCACCCTAAGTACTGTCTTGTTTACCTGTGCATTCACATTCTCCAGGATTCAATAACGCCTACATTAATTGTACCCCAAGTGCTCACTGTATTGAGTGAACAGACAGCACAGACATAAGGCATGCCTTTCTCCTTCCTAATTTTAGTTTCCCTACTGATATTCTTGCAGCTTTAAATATTGACAGGGATTCATAAAGGTTACCGCAAAGTGGCTACATGTACACTTAAGTGTAATCTTTCTAATTCTAAGTGACTAGAAAGCACAAAAAAATGTGATAAGAATTTTTTTGAATGCATACCGTGTATACTTACTGTAGGTTTTATTAAATCTGACCCATTATTTAATTGCTTGAATATTTGTAGCTATGTATAGTACAAACACCTCAATACTACATGCGTTTATATTACCTCATCGAAATTTTACTGCATCGAAGCAATAAATGTTGAACACAATTGATCGATGCAGTAAAATATCGAATGAGTATAAAAAAAAACTAAAAAAAAAAAACTAAAGGGCGTAGGCAGGGGGGCAAGCTCCCCTGCACCCCCCCACACCCTTCCCACTACTTAAATATACCAACTCCGAGACCACACTACATTGAGGTAAACGTAAATCTCCCCATACGGAGATTTCCGTTTACCTGGCCGATATTCTTTGCTTTCGATACTGTCATGCCGACAATATCAGATTCGATATTGTCAGCTTGCGACAATACAGTATAGACCCGTACTACATACAGCAATATACTGCTGTGTGATACACAATCTTTACAAACAGGGTAATATGTACAATACATTTTAAATTAAATTATTACATTTGCAGAGGAATTCTAGAGGAAAGACTCTAACAAATATATTCAGTTATACCTACCTTGTGACATATTTTAACAAGTTCACTGCATGTATTCCAGTAAAACAGTGAATCAAGAAAGCTCCAGTAATGAAAAGTGTAGAAGAAGAAGAATGTTAATGTGTACTAGGGTTTGGGGATGCTATAAGTAGGGTGAACTGAAGCGATTTGCATTTTTCACAAGTTCATTGGAGGAGATATGTGCCATAGTGTACAACAAAGGAATCTCTGCATAATGAAATGTCTGTATCTTGTTAAATGAGGCCCATAAAGCTAGAGTAATTATTTTAGGTTACACAGTGACCCAGAACTCTGAATTCCAAAAGATGTTTTTGCTGGTACTATTGTTTATTATTGTTTATGGGTTTACATGTGAAGCTGAATAATCATACTTCAAGTTATGTTTCATTGGCTGTTCTAAATCACAGAAAACAACAAAGGATTTTCAATTTCGCAGTTGTATGCAGCAGTCATGGAAAAAAGTGAAAACTTTCACAGCAACGCCCAGCAGTCCCATACATTAAAAGTCTGTATGCCATCAGCTGGCCTCAATCATAGAAATATGACGGAGGGCTATTTACATTTGTCCTAGTGAGGGATGACCTTAGCTTAAGTGATTAGATAACATTTTCCAGACCCTTGTCATCTAGATGAAAAAGAAGGAATCTCCTAAGAAAATGTGACTTTGGATGGAACAGATGTTTCTTATGGAGGAAAATCTGAACTCTGTAGTGAGATAGTACCATTTAAGTGGTTCCTTAGTTACAGTCCAGACTGATCGTGTGAGAACTGGAGCAAGAGGAAGCATTAGAGAGCTAATTTCTTTGTAGTTGGGAACCTTGAAGAATAAAAACAAAACTGAACGTGAACTCACTTTTAAAATATATGAGCACAGTGTATATATCAATGCTTGCAAAGCTACTAGAGAGGATCAGGCAATTTTTTTTTGGAAGATGAACCTACATTTTTAGGAAATTACATTACAGATGTTAAAAAGGAGGTAGCTAAATGCAATGGGCACCAAAATTTACTCTTTTGTGTAGTTTGTAGCACCTTCAATGTCTTTTGAGTTATTTTCTATACAGCTACTAACCTATAACCAGTAGTATAAAAATGACATATCAGAGTTCAATGGATACCTATGAATGCTTTATTGACATATCTGTGAACTGCCTAATGATGAAGATCATTTGACCTACTGCATACATTTGCATTATGGGTATTTAAAATATGTTGCATATATCTATATTTATATATCTATTTATCTATGTCTATATATCTATCTCTGTAGCTATCTAGCTATACATATGTGTATATATGAATTTGCTTCTAAATCATGAATTACCAGAAGATCAAACCTCAGAAGAATGAAACGATAAAACCAAAAGATAAAAATCCTGAAACTTTAAAATACTGACTCTCACAATGCCAAAATCTGAAAAGCAAATGTTAAATCCTTACCCTACACTGATGCAAATCACCTTGATGACACATATGTGGCATTAAAGCACCACTTATACCTCAAAATACCAACACATATTTCAAACTAAAACTATCTCCAAACAACAATATAACATAACTAAAGATAATAACATTTGTAGCTGTATACTATCTCAAATACCACTCTAAACAAAAGTGAGCCTAACCTCAGAGATTTACATATTCAAAAACTACAACTATATTTGTTATCCTACGATTTTGCAGGAGGGCTATGCCCCTTGCACCCCCACACCCTTCCAGCATTTAATATACCAACTCTGGAATCGCACTACATTGTGAAAAAGGGTAGCATCCAAAGCTTCAGGGCACCTTTCACATGCCCAAACCATTAGTTAACTCAAGCCAAGCCAACTAAAAGTCAGGTTTGGGGAATAAGCTCTTCTTTGCTGCCAAAGCTAGTGCCCCTCTGTGGGTATTTGAGGATTGATGGTCTGCTAACACTGTTCCATTTCTGAGCAAATAAGTTCCCTTTGTCACAGAAACCTTATTTTTTCTGTAAACTATTTGTATTTTAGCCAGGCCTAAGTGTTTTTTTATTGAGTGTTATATGATGTTTGTTCAGTTTCAAATGGGAGCATCACTTTGTGTTTACTGTTGTTATAAAATCTTGTTAAAAGTTTTTTAAGACTACATTTTGTGTGTAGACACTAGTGTTGTTTTGCATTTTAGGGATGGGGGTAACTGTTCAAAGTATTTTTTCCTACATTTTTTTGAGGAAGATTTTTTTTTGTTTTGTTACAACTTTACTGTTTTGCTTATTGCTACTTAGCTTCCCTAGGAATCATTCACCATTTTTGACTTAACAATGAAACAGCCTACATGTTCCTAGGTTGTGCCGTCTTCCAGCTACAA
Organism: Protopterus annectens; assembly: GCF_019279795.1. Taxonomy (NCBI): domain Eukaryota; kingdom Metazoa; phylum Chordata; order Ceratodontiformes; family Protopteridae; genus Protopterus; species Protopterus annectens. The sequence continues at coordinate 193,356,667 of NC_056725.1, read as the reverse complement.
AAAGAAGAAGATTGTAAGCAAGGCATTGTAACCACAGAAGACTGATATTTTGCCTGAGCCATAGGTAGTTGACTCTGTTGTGGTACCGTAACAGGTACAGGCAAGCAAAAACTGACGGTAATGCTACTCAATGCTAGAAGTCTAAACCTCAAAATACACTCAGTCGAGACACTCCTTAAAATGGAGAACATTGACATCTGTGCAGTGACAGAGACCTGGTTCAAGGCTCCAGAGAGCACTCCTGCATTACCAGGCTATAACTCATTCCATATCTTTCGGCCATCTAACTTGGACCGGAACACAAAAGGTGGAGGTGTGTCCATATTCATTAAGGATATCCACACCTCCAGGCTGGTTGCCCAACATAATGTATCTAAAATTAGCCAAGTGCAACTAACTCTAGGCAAAACTGCAATCCAAATTGTAGCTTGCTACAGATCCCCCAATATGCCCCAAGATTTGTACTCCTCTTTTCTTGATATACTGGAAAATATTAGGGTTCAAACAAACACCCTAATAATGGGTGATTTCAACTACCCCACCATTAACTGGGAAAACTAATCATGTACCAACTCCTTTGCTCAATGCTTTCTAGAATTCATAAACTCCATTGCCCTGGATCAACTTATCCACACCCTCACCAGGTGCAACAATATCCTAGATCTAGTAATTACCAACATGAGTGACCGGTGTTCCACACCTGAATCAACTCTTCATTGGTCAGATCCAACCAAAAGCTAATCACCTTAGATATTCACATCCTGCCCTCCACCCCCCATTAAGGAAACCACTGTAAATAAATTCTCCAAAGACAACTTCATGATTCTTAAGACAGAAGTTGGAAACTCCATGACACCCATGCAGATGGGCAATACAGTTATGACTGCTGAATCTTACACAAATGCACTCTATAAGTACTTACATGAGTGCATGGATCGTGCTATCCCTAACAGAACCAAGATGCTATCCTCCAAAAAATGAAGCCAATCTGGTGGTCCCCTGCTATAAACAAACTCTACAACAGAAGGAAGAAACTGTTGCAGAAGAGAGTAAAATCCCATGAGTGGAGGAGCTCCCTGGTCAGACTCAGCAAGAAGTTGAGATCCCTCATAAAATCCTTCAAAGCTAGCTATGAAAACAAAATTGCCACTGATTCTAAGGACAACCACAAAGCATTCTATAGCTATGTCAAGAATCTCAATGGCAACACCCAGATCTGCTCTGAGTTACAGCACAATGGCATGAACATCCTGGCTGATAGATTCAGTGCTAACCTTGCTTCCCTCTCATCCCCTAAAGGGCCCACATCTATATCAGAAGAATGCAGAGCCCCTGCAATCACAACTGCACAGGTAAAAATTGTACTCTCTAAAGCCAAGAACACAGCTTCTATGGGACCAGACAACATCCCAGGCTGTGTTCTATATGAACTTCAGAATGAACTGGCCCCTCACCTAAGCACCATGTTCAATCATAACCTCACATCAGGCTTTGTACCCACTAAATGGCACACAGCAACAGTTATACCATGCCACAAAGGAGGATCCAACAAGGACCCCGGGAACTATCATCCTATTAGCCTGATGAGCCTGGTCTGAAAGGCCATGGAACATATCATCATGGAACTCATAAACAAAGACATTGGTAACCTCCAAACTCTGGAGCCCACCCAGTTCGAGTTTGTGAAAGGCAGATCATGCCTGCTGAACCTGATAGATGTCTTTGAAACAGTCAAGAAAGCCGTAGATGAGGGTAAGACAGTTCACACAGCCTATCTTGATCTCGCCAAGGCTTTCGACACCATCCCCCATTCTGGAATTATAGATAAACTCACTAAACTGGTTATAAATCCGTACATCACATCATGGGTTGCCAACTGGCTCACTGACAGAACCCACACTGTAAATGTTGCAGACTCCAAATCTGTCTTCAAACCAGTGATGTGGAGTACCACAGGGTTCAGTCCTGGGTCATCTCCAGTTTGGTATCTACTTCTCTGAAGTAAGGGCTAACACAGAAGTCCTCTGGCTGACAAAGTTGACAGATGATTGCAAATCAGGTGCCATAGTCAAGTTCCCAAATGATGTAGACATCCTACATAAGGGGCTCACTGAGACAGATGCCTGGTGTCAGAGCCATGGCCTTAAGCTCAACACCAAAATGTGCATTGTCATCCCCTTTGTTAAAACTCTGTACCCATGAGCTACCACATAGGCGGCAGTCTAATTAACACTGAAGATGTGATAAGAGACCTTGGTATTCAGGTGGACAGTAGTCTGTCCTTTGATAATCACATCGCCACAGTAGTCAGGAAATCCTTCTACATGGCACACCTTATCATGAAAGACTTCTCATCTATGAAAAAAGAGGTAATTGTTTCCCCTCTACTCAGCTCTCATTAGACCCATTATTGAGTACAATGCCTCTTTTGGCAGTGGTGGCTGGTGACTTCAAATCAAAGGGGGGCTGCAGGAGACAGGTGAATGGGTGTGGCCAATGGGAAGGGGTGCGGCCAACTAGAAAGAGGAGGAGATATATTTAAAACCACAAAAACTGGAACTTTAATTAAATATGCTGCCCTGGGTGCCAAACCATCATTATGAGAGCCCAATCAAGACAAAACAAAATGTAGAAGAAAAAAAATATTTCAGTGTATTGGCTGCATGACAGCTTACTTGATATCTAGATGGAAACAAAAAGACTGCAAGGCATAACAAAAGAAATTACTTTTTAAATATATTAGTGGAATGACAGTCAAAGTCAAGTATAAGAATAACAAGCAGCACTCAACTCAAACCACTTCTCCTTGCACTGCAGTTCTAAATATAATTTATATTCAGCTTTATAAAAGTACCAAGTAACATGCTAATCTCTGTGATACCCCCACTTGTAATAATGTTTCTTAACCAAAAAAGACCTGCTGCCTGGCAACAGCTATCTACATTTTTCATGGGGAAAACATGATCAAAGTAAAAAATGAACAACAAACAACAAACAAGCTCAAGATAAATTGCTTAAATGATTACTGCACAGGTTATGGACCACACATGGTAGATTGGCATTCTGTTTAGTTTACGAGTAAAGCCTGCAAAGATGACTGCAAGTCTTCAACAAAGGTAATGAACTTCTTAAAATTCTATAATCCTGTCCTTCATTACAAATACTGTCATATGCATTTCAATGCCCAAGGCTTATACTTTATCTAGTTATGTAAGTATTCTCTGCATGGCAACAACAAAAAGGCTTTCAGTTTTGGCAGTTCTTTAACAGTATGCTTATTAAAGCTTACTTGCATCTTACAATCTCAGACAAGTTTACCTGATTGTCATAAAGGCATTGCTACTTAAACACAGAGCAACGGGCACTTTCTGAATAATAAGAAGCATAAATCAACAGTATAAAATACGACAGAAAGCCTAAACATTCTGCAAAATCAAGCAAGGACAGATGAAAAGCCACTGTAGTACTTGTCTACCTTGGATGGCGGGATACTCTGCACACTTAACACTGCATAACTGCTCCTTGCCTTGCTTGGACACATCCAGAGTCACTACATGGGGGGAGTGGGGTGCAACAAGTATGTCACAATTTGAAATGTCTCTGGCTAACTGTGATGGTCTTGACACATCTGTCATACCTCTCAACCTCAGAGCAAGAAATCTGGACAAAGCCATACATAGAAGTGGGAAAAAGGCCCAAAAATAAGGACAATATTTAAATATTGCTCTTATAAACTTTCTAATAGAATAGTAGGTCTTGCATTAGTATGAATTTTCTGAAGGGTATGGAATCTGAAACTCAAATGTCTGTCATTATTTTCTAACTTCAATCTTTAATGATTTGCCTCTAATTTGCAAAACCACAATTTTATGAAAAATGGACCAAAAATGTGATGCAAAAATATAAAGTAGCCACACAATACAGCTGGGAACCTGTCAAAGAAAGGACACTTTTTAAATAGTAGTACTGCTAACTTGAGCAGCTGACAAAATAAACAAATCTACATGCATTTCTGAAATAAAAGTAAACTATAACTCTGATTATTACAGTTATTTGTAAACCCTCCATGTTTTCTTACAAAATTGCCATTTTGTGGAGGGATTATTAGAGGGAAAACAACATTTTGAGCCAAAATTGGGGAGAATTGAGAGGTCTGGATATACCTAATTCTATAAAGCAATTTATTTGCATGTACCTCTCAACCTGTTAATGCAGAAAATCTGGCCAAGGCCAAATATATTAGGGGAACATACAAACAGTACTAAATATTGCTCTTGTATAAACTTAGTTGATAGAATAACAGGTCTTTCTTTAGCATACATTTTTCTGAAGGTTATGAAGTCTGAAAGTCAATGTCTGTCATTATTTAGTGACTTAATCTCTAAATGATTTGCTGGAAAAACACAAATTTTATGAGGAACAAACCAAAAATTAGAAGCAAAAATCTATTCATTCTGCAAAACTCTGGACAGTTGAGAGGTATAGTTCAGCCGGGGCTGTCTTTGAGTTTGCTGCCCTTTCCCCTCACAAAATCATGGTCGAATGGAACCTCCCCCCTGCAGCCATTCCAATGTCCCATTACTTGGCTATTTCACCCCATTACCATAAACACTGTAATGTGCATACTGATTTACTTCTACGATGATTTGGATTTCATTTGAAAGTTTTATTTTGCATTTTACAGCACAAACACTAAGACATCTGCTAAACAATGCAATGCAGTCTCACACTGAAAACAGATTTAGCATTAAAAGTTCTCTGCCCTTGAAACTCGCATTCATTGAAACAGCATTGAAATCCACATCCAAAGAAAATACATTTGGCTAGTATAAAGAATAACTTTGGTCTGTTTTCAAATGATAGACCACATTGCACACAAGACATACATGTGTTGTGTGATACACCTTCTTGATTGTATTAAATTATATTCCTTGTATAATACAGTACAGTTGTTAGAGGGTGTTTTAAATTTATTATTTTGAACATTTTTTCCAGTAAATAATGACAAAACTGCTCAAATGAGAACATTTCCATCATAAAAGTCTATTCAAACTTCTACAATCCACCAGTATCAGTAAATATGCACAATTTCTGCAGAAGTAAAAGTCATCTATAAAATTCCATATTAAAGAGATCTGTAACTAATGAAGAGGTTTCTGCTAGCAAACAACTTTATATTTCATAGTTCCATCTACAAATAAAGTGTCCCTATCTTGGCCAAAGAGGGCATTCTCAGTACAGCAGCACTCACCCCATGTGGGAGTAAAACCCACAACCGTCTGCATCAAAAGCAAGTACACTGTCTGTTGTGCTATTAACAATGCAAGCAGATTTACCATAAGCAGCACTAAACGTCTGTTCCCCTGCAGCTCTCAGCTCCTTGTAAAATCTACTCGACACTCAACTGTATCTATCAACTTCACAGCACAAGAAATCTGGAAATAGCCAAAATTTATTGGAAAGGGACAAAAGCCCAAAAACCAGGGACAAATTTGAAACATTGCTTGTATAATCTTTGAAAGTTGCTAATATAAAATGCTGTGTTACCAGTTACCACCATAAATTTCACTGCCACGTCTTGAAGCCAGGACCCTGTGCAAAGCAGTCAGAGCAACATACAATTATGCTAAAACAGCTGTTTTATGAAAGAGAGGAAGACTGAAATTTAAATGGCTACCCTTTAGTGAATTTAGTTCTCACCATAGCTGTCAACCTCTTAGCACAAAACACCTGGACAAAGCTAATAATGGGGGAATACAGTCTCAAAAATAGGGACAAATTTCAAATATTCATTTTTTAAACTTAGAAAATTGCTGGAATAAAAGGTTTAGTGTTACTGTGTACTTTCTGAAGAATATGAAGTCTGAAATTCAAATGACTGTCAGTTTTATTTAACATTTGTTGACCAGGAAAGTCTGACTTGGATCAAAAGCCAATTTTCAGCAGAGGCCCAGGGAGAAATACCGCAGACACATGTCTTTGTAACATGGGAGGACACCAGAACAAACACACACACAAACACAGGGAGGACATGCATACTCCACACAGAAGGCACCCCAGCCAAGAAACAAACCAGAGAACCTCTAGCTCTGAGGCAACAATGCTACCACTGCACCATCAACTATCTAAGGAATTGCAACTTTAGAAACCACAGATTTTATGATGAACAGAACAGAACAAAATATGAGGCAAAAATATGCAGAAGTTTCACAGATGGTGGTGGGTAGGGAATTAAGGCTCTTGTTACCTGAACCCAGGGTACAGGGCTCAAGCCTGATGTATTCTCTAACCAGCAGGTATCCTATCCTGAGTTGTCCCTATAGCCACCGGTATAAATTGACTGGGCCATTATACACACACACACACACACACACACACACACACACACACACACACACACACACACACACACACACACACACACACACACACCTTTCTTGGCAGCAGCAAAATAAACTCAAATGGCTTTCTCGGCATACACACAGTCCCTACCTGCAATATAACATCCAAGCTGCAAAGTAATGGCTTTCTTGGCAGCAAAATAAAATCAAAAGCTGCACTAAAAGCTTTCTTAGCAGCAAAATAAAATCCAAAGCTGCACTAAAAGCTTTCTTGGCAGTAAAATAAAATCCAAAGCTTGGCTCTGCAAAACAAATCCAATGGCTTTGACAGAATAAACTCCAAATGGTTTTGCTGGCAGCAAAAGAAATTCAAAGCTGGCTCTTCTCATCTGTGCATGCCAGGATACACACTTCCGGTTTCCTGTTTGTGAATGTTCCATTCCAAGACTGCTAACCTTACAGTCCGATTCCCTTCCAGTCTATGCGATTAGCACCGCATAGACTTCTGGGGCATCAGCAGTCTGCTGCCTTCTTCCTGAATCTGGACTGGTAAGACAGCAGTCCAGATTCACTTTCTATGTGAATTTACTGAAATTATTGGATTGTACCATTGTGGTACACAGCTGGGGGGGGCTGCAGTCTTGCAGTCCGATATCACAAGCCACCACTGCCTTTTGGAATGCACCTCATAAGACATCTGAAACAGCTGGAAAGGCCACAGAAGTACCTCATAAAGAGGATTATGGGCCTCAAACAGATGACCTATGCTGACTGTCTCAAAAAACACTAGCTTTACTCCGTATCATATCGCCTACTCAGAGGTGATCTCTGCCTAACATACAAAGCTATGTCAAACCCAGAGCAGTTGGAAATGCTACACCTAAAGAAATCTCAATCCCTCCAAGCTACACGCTCTAGAGACCTAAAACTTCTCACCACAATAAACAGTACATGCTGGAGGGATAGATTCCTGTCCCAGAGACTTCCCACACTCTGGAACTAGCTGCTTATCTATGTCAAGCAGATTTCCTCATTAGCACTCTTCAAGAAAAATCTTGATAAGTGGATCGGAAATAGGAAATTCACCTTGGGGATAACTTCTGTTGCTCTTTTTGACAGGGGCACAGGAAAATAACATTCTTGGGTGATGAAAGCCAGGGAACTTGTTGGCTAGGCTTACATAGACCCTTGGGCTGATAGCCTACTACCTACCTATGAACCTATGAACCTATGGTCAATCCTGGTTCTGTGGATCGCTCAAATTCTTTCCTTCAGTATCGCTGGTGTAATCCAAGCAGACATCTTGGATCTCGGGTGAGACACATCCTGTGTGGCTGTTGGTGTGCCCTTGATGGGTGAGGTAGACACTGGACAGGAGTAATTTATTGAGCCTAGCTCAGCATTTAGTCTAGGCTCATTACCCTTCTCATATGGCTGGTTCTGTTAAAAGGAAAAGGTATTCCTTTCTTGAAGAGATTCAAGAGTTTGAACTTCAAAAGGACTGTAAAAGGACAGATGATATAATATCCCTAGAAATGTTTGATTCATATACTAAAGACTGTGACTTTGGATAGTTCATTTGAATGATTCCCTTTCTCTGAGACTATTTCCTGAAAGAATCAGCCATATTACTAGGAAGCAGAGATGTTTTTCACTCCCTCAAAGAATATTATGATTTATTACAACTGGAATTTCCTGAAACTACCCCATATTCCTCCTTTCCTTTCTGCTTTGGGGGGTGTTTTTATCACAGATTGAAATTTCCCTGATAGTCAGCTTGCTGCCCTGAAAAAAAAACAGATAGATTTTACAGAGTCATTTGGTCTTTTAAGTTTGTGTACACTAATCCTAGGCCTGATCCAGCAGCTCTAGCTGTAGTAAATCCAGCTGTTGCTAAGCATTTTATTAGAACTAATCCCTCTCCAGCTGATAAGGATGTGAAGACCTTCATAAGTTTGTGAAAAATTGTATGCTTGTGTAATTCTAGTGTTTAGAATTCTAAACTGTTAGGCTCATTTGTTGAAGCACACTTAAGAGAATATGAGGAATGTTTTTTGTACCAGCTGCCTCTTGTCAGGAAAAACCTAGTTTGTGTAATTTGTCTTCTAATGTTTCTCACATCACTATCCACTGTTTAACATATGCATAGAATGCTACCTGTTGCAACATCCAAGGCTACAGTCGCTGAAACTCTTATAAGGTGGCTTGGCTGGCTGTGTTCACAAAACCTCACAGAGGATATCAAAAATGAAATTTTGAATTCTCCCTTGGAGTGAAAGCTATTTGTTTGGCTTTCTGCTACAAGTGGCATTAAAAGGAATAATGAGTGGGGGAAGTTTATTCAAGGGAGCCATCCAGCCATCCATCCATTCATCCATCCATCCATCTACCCATGAATCCATCCATCCACAACCCCATTTTCCCATTTTTGCACATTAGGGTGGGGTGTCACTTCAATGGTCATAATCACCTAGAGCCAAAGGGATCACTCAGATTTTTCAGCCCTCCATCTCCATGTGTACCAAGGTATTATACACAAACTCATCTAATTTCAATAAAAAGCAAAATAAATCTACTGTTATGGAAACATTTGAAAAGCAGTGACAGGGAGTTTCCAGAAAGAAAGCAGGGACATCCCAGAACAAATGTGCTTGAAATATATGTGTGCATGTATGTATGTATGTATGTATGTATGCATGTATGCAGTAAGTCTGAGTGAGTACATGATAGACATTCCTTCCCCTCCTACCCTCACAATCATTTATTTCTTCCAGAAAGTCTGAGCCTCCATTTATATCTTTGGCAAAAGATTGTTTCAAACAGATGGGGTCTGAGAGTAATCCATCAAGGTTACAAGGACATGAGATTCTCTTCATCCTTTTCAGGGGATTCCTCCACATCATCCACATCATACTATTATTTAACCTCCATCATCCATTACATGCTGGTTCAGGGATGATAGAAACTGTTCCTCTTTCTCATTTTGGAGGAGGATTTTATTCAGAGATGTTTCTGGAGCCAAAGAGAGAAGCCTGTCGGGAGTGAGTTCTGGAACATTCCCTTATGAAACAGTTTGTTATAGTGCCCAAGTTTAAAAGGTTGTAACTACACAAGCTGTTATCCCTTATTCCCAAATTAAGTTTCCTATTGACCTTGGATTTAAAAGATGCATATCATCACATTCCTGTAGATCCAAATTTCCAGTGCTTCTTAACGTTTTGTGGGTCTGGATAATATAATCAGTTCTCTGCCTTGTCTTTTAGGATACCTACTGTTCTGAAGGTGTTCCCTAGCTTCTGTGATAGCATCCTGCAGACCTTAACGTATTGAAATGTTTTCCTCATCCAGGTGGTTTGTTTATCTTCACAGAATCTTTTTCAGAGAGTCATGAATGTCTGACTTCTGTAAGGTATGTCCTACACAGATTGGGATTCCAAAATAACATCCAGACATCTTTTCTGGCTCCTTGTCACATTATTGTTTTCCTGTGATGTCTGTTGGGCACCTCAGTTCAAATTGCTTTTCTTCTACAGGAAAAATAATAGATCTGTATTTAGAGCTATTTATGAGATTTTCACCCAGACTTCCCTCTCAGTAGGGTAATTTCTCAAGATTTTGTGTACCTCTTACAAGACACCACATGAGAAAGTTACAATGGTGCCTGAAATCTCTCTGGTTTCAACATCAACATCCCTAGACTTTTCAAATTCAAATTATAATATTTAAGAAAAGGCAGATTATGTGGTGGAGACACCAAATCTCTCAGAATGCAGGTCTCCTATTCTCCCCTCCTGCTCCAGCACTTAGTCACAACAGATGCCTTAGACTTTGTTTGGGCAGTAGTGACTATGGGGATTGTGATGATGGGAGGTATTGCAGTTATGCCAGGAGAAGTAGGGCAGTGCATGTGTAACATAAGTGAGCATAGCTAGCTGGGGTTTTGTAAAGAATTATATGTTATTTCTATATCAAACTGATCTGTACAAATGCTTGTGTTGAAAAATGCATTTATAAAGCTGTTTTGTGAAAAATGTACCAGCACTGGGTCCTGCTAGACAGAAAATAATACACTTGTATGTCAGACTGTATTATAACTGTTGAAATTAATATTTTAACAGAGGATTCTGAAAGACAGGAGGTTAATCTCAGCCCAAATTTATATTTAGAAAAGTATCCTGAAATTAAATTACTTAATTTAGGCCATAGATATTGTATCTCACAGGTTTTAATGCAGCCACAGACAAAAAGGCTATACTAGGAGCCCTTCTGTATTGTCCTTGGGGCTGAACTAATTGCTACTTTCTTAAGTGTGGAAGTTTGAAATAGTTGTATGACTTCCAGAAGCTGCAACAGACCATAGCAAAGCTATGTGTGTGTAAGGCAACACATCTGTGCTAAATCTTGGCAGCTTCTAGTAAAGGGGGCAGTATGGGAACCAGAAATCAAATGATCAAGATGTATGTGATGTTGTTCAGTAGTTCAGCAACAAAAATGATGTTTTAATACTAGCTGATACTGAAGTCTCAGGGCAATCTGATTTTGAAAGCTGACATAGAAGGATCACTCATCTACTTCATCTTGCTTTGATTTAGTAAGTAACCAGGGAATAAAAATTCTGCAGATCAGCCAGAAAAATATAGTGAAATTAGTTAAGTACTGTGTTTCTGTATCTGTGTGAATCTATCCTTCTGCATTATTTTTAATATTCCCTGTGACTGAAATTCTGGTGTTTATTGTAAATAGATATTTAGTAAGTTCATGCTTTTTATTATTTATTATTAAATATATTTAAACTTTCCATTGTGGCTGGTCCTTTTTTATTTGCTTTTTTATTATTTATTATTAAATATATTTAAATGTTCCATTGTGGCTGGTCCTTTAGAGAATGTTTTAACCTTTGAAAGTATTTATATGTATTTGCTGATACAGTAGCCACTCCCAAGAGCCTTACTGCATTTATCAAACACTACCATTTGTATTAGTATTAATTTCACTCAGTATAATTGGGTACACTTGCAAGAGCCTTAGAGTAACTGAATTTGGAGTGCCTGGTTGCAGCAGCTACCTTGTAGTCTAGGAAGAAGGGGGCCTAGCTAGTAAATCTTTGCCAGCCTTTCCCATGTGTATGTGTCGTGACAATCAAATTGCAAAGAGTGTGTGTGTCAGCTGCTTGGAACAGTGATACAGAGCACTGGTTTCACAGAGAGGGTGGTGGAAAACTTTTCGAGGACACTTTGTTGAAAACTTAGCTCTACAGCTGTGCCAGTGGGGAGTCTTACTGGGGGCACTGGGAGCGGGGAGCGGGGGGGACCCAGTCCCCAGACTGAGTGTATTCCATGTATGGTCTTAATGGAAATTATGCTTGGTGCAGAGAACTGCATCTGGAAATACTGTGTGTACCTATCTTTGTTCCAAATGAATGTCACTCACTGGTGTCAATCGTGAAGATTCAGGCTCCTTGATTACTGGCCACAGGAGAGATGTCACAGGGATAAAAGTACACAGTCTTTAGAGCAAAAAGGCAGACAAAAACACAACAATATAAAGGAGATAGTAACTCTCATAAACCTTTCAACTATTTAAATCATCTATGGTCCCCAGGACCTCTACAATTGTTTATAGACAACACTATAGTGATATGGTACATAAACAAGGCAAGGGAGAGCCACAGTGATGCAGTAAACAAACAGGCAAGGGGAAACCAAATCTTTTGCTCTGTTTAGACTAGCCATGTTAGCCTGTGATATAGCTTTTTAGTACAAACTCACTACAGGAATCTTGCTTTCTGTCAGAGCAAAATTGTTAGGCAGACAAGCTGTGCAGGACCAGGACAGATATTTAAAAACTGAAACTAAATCAGATGGTCTTCCAAGACTTGATCCCTGCATGGTGAACACCTCAGGCAGATCTTTTTGCATGTATGACCGGAGAGCTCTTTGGCTTTACCTTAATGCCATATTGACCTAGAAAGCAACCAAGAGCAGTGATGAAATCAACATAATTTTCAGAAATGCTATTTTCAGCTTCTGATAACAGCACCCTAGGTGGTCCTTCATGTAATGCATGAGTATAACACACAGCAGTTTCTCTTTCCAAAAAGCAGTCCTTTTGGCCTATGTGTAACACTTTATGTTTCTAAGAAACAGTACTTTTTGGTCATTGTTCTGAGTCAGTTTTTGGTTATGGTCAGCACTGATGACTTATGCTTTATGCCTGCAGTTTTATAGGGTTTTTCTTTAACTGTTTTAGTACTTGCCTTGAACACATCTGGAAAAATAAGAGGCTTTATCAGTTTTAGTTTATCTTGAATGATGAAGAAAATTTTGAATTTTAGTATTAAGATAACAAGTCCATTAAACAGAGCAGACTATTTTTCTTTCTTTTGTGCCAAGTGGTCTCTTATTAGTTAAATTTTGATACCCTTCAGTGCACATGTGCCAGCGCCACTCAGCTAAGACAATTTCTAAGTACAAACACACACACACAACTAATTGTTCAACATGTCACAGAAAAGAGAGCTTCTGTCTGTGATAGTCCACAAGGTGGCAGCATTATAAATTCAGGTGGAAGAAAATGTCATAGATATATATATATATATATATATATATATATATATATATATATATATATATATATATATATATATCATACCTCTCAACCTCTTAGGGGACAAAGGCCCAAAAATAGGGGCACATTTCAAATGTTGCTGTTATAAACCTTGAAAGTTGCTTGTATAACAGGATTTGTGTTAGCATGCATTTTCTGAAGGATATGAAATCTGAAACTCAGATACATGTCATTATTTAGTGATTTTAATCCTTAGATTAACCCAGTGATTTGTCAAAAAACACAGTTTTTATGAGGATCAGACCAAATATATGAGTATATGAGGAAGAAATCTGGACAGTCTGTGAAAATCTGGACAGTTTAGAGGTATGAATTATATATATATATATATATATATATATATATATATATATATATATATATATATATATATATATACAGATTTGCTATCAAAATGTACAAGTGCAGTTGCCAAACTGCAATTCTACAAATGCCCTTTAGTGAATGCCACTGTGCATTCACTCATACAAGGCCAACTTTACAAACAGAGATTGTGGCACAGTGTGGATCGGGAAATTTAAATTTTCATCACAGTAGTGTGATCTCAGAGTTAGAATACATAAATCGCAGGGGGTGTGAGTGGGATTTTCCACCCTGCAAAAATGTGAATTAAAATGATATGCAGTACCTGCTGGCAAGCAGGCAGGTAAATGTCAGCAGGTAAACTTTGAAAATGTCAAAGTCATTGTTTTGATCATTTTAAATTGACATGCTTTCGACATGTTTACCTAATTAGTATTCAGGGATTCAGAATTTTTTTCGGTGTTTGTGTACATTCAAGATTTTGATAGTAAACCATGCACACACACACACACACACACACACACACACACACACACACACACACACACACACACACACACACACACACACACACACACACACACAGACACTGTGTGTGTGTGTGTGTGTGTGTGTGTGTGTGTGTGTGTGTGTGTGTGTGTGTGTGTGTACATATCTTTGACAGTTGATTGACTTTTCATATACTCGAAATTCATCATATAATTTCCAGATGTAGGTATAAAGCCAATGCAGCGTGATCAAAATAGGATAAGCCAAACAGTATCAACCAATCTTGCAAATTGAAAGCTTAAGTCAGCAGCACTTTACGTCAATAAATGCTAGAAGTGTGCAATTTGGAAAGTGTAGTGCACATATCAACAGATTAATGAAAATAACTCTGAACTGGATGAAGCAAAATATAGTGCATAAAACAGTCACTTCACTGTGAGCCATCCAGTGTTGCAAGATCGACAATATGAATTGCATTGTGTTCATTGATATGTACTGTGGCTATTTGAATATATTGTGTCTAGAAGTTCTATAGTAACAAGCAGTCTAGTCAGGGTGCACAGCACAATGTGAGTGGGTTATCATAGCCCCGTGCTCCTGGATGACACATAACTTGCATATGTAGACAGATGTCTTGTTATAGATATGCACTATCACATGAGATTATCACAGGTGATAAAATACAGACCTGGAGCAGATGTGTCACTGCTACTTCTGAAGGTATATTTATTCCAACACAGTATTATCTGTCTATGGTGTGTGTGTGTGTGTGTGTGTGTGTGTGTGTGTGTGTGTGTGTGTGTGTGTGTGTGTGTGTGTGTGTGTAACTCTGCATTTCTGGTCTGCTTGTGTCTATATATGTGTGTGTTTGTGTGTGTGTGTGTGTGTGCGTGTGTGTGTGTGTGTGTGTGTGTGTGTGTGTGTGTGTGTGTGTGTGTGTGTGTGTGTTTGTAGACATATAGGATGAGCTCTGTGTGAGCTTGTGCTAGTTTGTGTCAGTGCACGTGTGTGTGTGTGTGTGTGTGTGTGTGTGTGTGTGTGTGTGTGTGTGTGTGTGTGTGTTTGTAGACATATAGGATGAGTTCTGTGTGAGCTTGTGCTAGTTTGTGTCAGTGCACGTGTGTGTGTGTGTGTGTGTGTGTGTGTGTGTGTGTGTGTGTGTGTGTGTGTGTGTGTGTGTGTGTGTGTGTGTATACAGGCAAATATGATAAGCTCTGTGAAAGCCTCTGTTTGTTTTTGTTTGTGCCTGTGTGTCTGTGTACATCTGTGTGTGCAGGCAGATATGATGAGCTTTGAGTGAACTTTGTTTTTGTGTGTGTGTGTGTGTGTGTGTGTGTGTGTGTGTGTGTGTGTGTGTGTGTGTGTGTGTGTGTGTGCCCACGCATATGATGAGCTGTGTGTGTGTGTATGTATGAATGTTTTGGTGTGTGTCTGTGTTTGCAAATGTATGATAAACTCTGTGCATATCTTTGTGTTTAAGTGTGTGTGTACATATGATGTGCTGTGTGTGTGTGTGTGTGTGTGTGTGTGTGTGTGTGTGTGTGTGTGTGTGTGTGTGTGTGTGTGTGTGTGTGTGTGTGTTTGTATTTGTGAGATTAGGAATTTGATAATACAGTCAGAATATAAATGAGACAGGCAGAGTTATATAAACTCAATGACCCTACACCAGTGTAAAAGTAAACCCTTTAAGTCACAGATGTCTTCCAACAATTGGGACATATTAGGCCATGTATGTGATTGCATGTATCGCAATATAGTACACTAATAAACCAGATTCTCTGTACAAATGTCTGCAGCTACCCTCCTATTCTGTATCCAACAGTGTAAGGACATTCCTGTAGATGATAATTGATTTTAATATTAGCAGAATTTAGTGACTCTGCATGATGACAGCATATGGAGTCCAAGGCCCTTAAGAATGAATCAGACTTCTCAACTGCCTCTATTTGCAGGAACATTTCTATTTATAGGACTGAATTATCCATGCACAGGATATCCCTATTTTTGGAGGTATGTCATTATTTTCAGGCTTGATTTATCCCTTCTCACAATTTTCTGAATCCACATCATCACACATGATTTTCTGAGGCTGTCTAATGCATAGAAAACCACAATACACGACCAGCATACTAGAGGTGATAGTAATTTAAATAAATAAGGCAAACATCTTACATCTCCCTTTTAAAAAGCAAAAATTAATGATGTTGTGTAATACAATTCATTAAAGTCTAAATATTTTACACTGTCTCCTTGATAATGTGTCTTTGACTGGCATCCCACATTCTTACTGGATAATCCAAAACATGACAGGCATACTATAAAAACATAAAAATAACAAAACACCGCTCCGAAAATGTCCCCAACTACTTTTATTTTTAAACACTAAACACTTTCATTTGTAAAATTAACAGAAGTTCTTCAGAGTTAAAAGAAACTACATAAATTTCTGCTGTTTAAATACAAATTTTTCACCAAAAATGAAAACCAGATTTAAAGAGAAATGTGCTATTAAAGATCACCTACTTCTATAATGTAATATTAACTGTGATAAAACCACTAATCAACTTTGTTAGTAAAAACATTTCATAAAGTAAGAGATTTATTCTTCAAAACACATCCTATGGAAATCACATCATTAATACCTGGGGTACCTGTAGCACTAAGAGTAATCTGCCAATAATGTTTTCTTTCCTCCAAGGAAAGCCCCCATCCCCCCAATAATGGGGGAAGACTTTTCCAGTACACAAAATGAAATTTTTCTAAAGTCAGTACAGACCATAGAATGTTTGTATAGTGCATTTCTACTGTCTTTTGCATGGATAGAGTAAGTGTGTTGGTAGATCCTTTTCTTAAGGGGCTCCTCAGTCTTGCCTATATAAAATGCAGGACAGATGGCACAAAAGGCCAAATATACTACCCCGTTGGTATTACA
Organism: Protopterus annectens; assembly: GCF_019279795.1. Lineage (NCBI taxonomy): Eukaryota > Metazoa > Chordata > Ceratodontiformes > Protopteridae > Protopterus > Protopterus annectens. Next base: position 193,339,975 of record NC_056725.1, on the reverse strand, counting down.
ATCATAACTCCCCTTTAAGTGAAATCTCACTAGAAGGCCAGCAACTGAAAAATGGGTACCTTGTAATATAAATCTTCACTGTTTACAAGCCCCATAGTGCTTTATACCTAATCTGTTTGTATATTCCATAGTCCTACTCTGATTTATTTCAAGTACAGTCTTTAAGTTTAAACTGTTTTTGTAAACAAACCACAGGTTCGGCCACAATTTGGTCATGATGTCAAATGAACCAAAAATGGAGTTCCAGTGGGAACTAATAATTTTCATCAGGGAAGGTATGTCCCTACTATTACTTAACACCATGTCCCTAGACCAGTTATTTTAATTGCGAGTTTTCCCTGTTTCTATGCTCCCCCATAACACAGCAAGGGTCTGTAGCATACATGCCTCTGGCTTTTCACCTACTCCCTTAAATTCAACAAAATGTTCCATGGATAGCTTTGGTCTAGGAACATATCAAATAAATCCATTGCCTCATTGTTGAAAACTTGGTCATTAGAAATAAGCCTAATCAACTGCTCCTTCACAAGGTTTTTCTTTTTCTTATGCCAAAATGGATGTTGGCTGTCATAATGGAGAAAGCTATTGGAGTATTTCCCTTTCCTAAAGATGGTTGATTCAAATTTACTGCTCTAAATATTTTAATGACTAAAACATCAAGGAAAGATATAGAAGCCAAAATTAGTTGGCATGTAAACTCCAAAAAGTTAGTAGCGCCATTAATATAGGCTATAAAGGCTTCAAATTCTATAACATTCCCTTTACACAGAATACAAATGTCATACAGGTACATAAGGTACAACTGGATTTTAGACTAGAAGAGGGAGGTAAACACAAAATTGATCAACCAGGACCATAAAACCAAATTGGCAAACACCAGTGCTGAGGCCACTCCCATGGCAACCCTTTTCAAATGCTTAAAATATTCACCTTCAAAAAATACAAAATTAGATCTTATCACAAGGTCCATATAATATCACTCTCCTTCTTATGAAGGGTGGTCCCTATAGCAATGGCCTCAAAGAACCATACAAGGCCTTCATCATTGGGTATTACTAAAAATAAATCTTGATATCAATAGTCACAATGCTCAACTGGTCAGATTATGACAAAGAAGCTAAAAGACAACTCTCAGACAAACATTACTATTTTGAAATGGCTATTAATCCCACTCTTAGGTTTAAAAAAGCAATTGATGATTTTTTGGTACATGCCAGAGATACAGCCATTATCGATAGTGATGTGATGCACCAACTTATGATTCAGGATCCCATGAATCAATATATTTACTTCCTGCCTAAAATACACAAAGATCCGGTTAACCCTCCAGGTAGACGGATTGTGTCTGGTAAGGGTTTTATTACTGAACCCTTATCTCTCTATCTTACCAAACAAATCAAACCACTACTATCTCATATACGATCACGATTACGTGATACGACTACTTTTCTACAAATCATTTCTGAAATGCAGCTTGAACCGGATTGGCTTATGGTTACTCTTGATGTGAGTGCTCTGTACACCAACATTCCCCACCGTGGTGGTTTGGAAGCTTTAGCATATTGGCTTGATGTATCAGGAATATATTCCACGGAGTACAATGAATTCTTCATTGGTCTGGCTGAGTATGTCTTGAATGACAATGTTTTCTTTTATCAAGACACTTGTTACTGGCAGATAAAAGGTACAGCAATGGGGTCCTCATTTGCCCCCATATATGCTGATTTATTTATGGCTTAAGTTGAACGTGATCTCATTTATGATAGCCATAATAACATCTATCTACATCTTATGGATATGTGGAGGCGTTATTTGGACGATTGTTGGTTGGTGTGGAAGGGTGGAGTTGATGAACTATTAGATTTTTTTGTCTATTTAAATAATAATGAATGGGGTTTACAGTTCACAGCACATTATGATATCCATACTATGACCTTTTTAGTTGTATTGATCAATAGATTGCCTGATCATACCTTGGATAACAAGGTATTCAGAAAACATCCTGAATACAACACTATTTTGCATGTCTCCAGCTTCCACCCATCACATATCGCCAGGAACATACCCAAATCACAATTTATTAGAATGAAAAGGATATGTTCTGATGACGCCTCTTACTGTGAACAAAGTAAGGACTTGACCAACAGATTTAGATGTAGAGGTTACAAAATGGGACATGTCTTTGATGCCAGTAACAAGGTCAATAAACTCAAAAGGGAGGAATTGCTACACTATAAGGAGCACAACCATAGGGCATCACAACCCATTAGGTTTATCACAACTTATTTTAGGAATTCTGACACATTAATACAGAGTGTACACAAGCATTGGAACATTCTACAATATGATCTTGAGGTATCCAACATCATCCCTGAAAGATGTCTGCTCTCCTTCAGGAAGGGTAGGAATTTAAGTTGTTGTTTCAACCATTATAAACATGTACATGACTCCGGAACAGAACACCATAAACAAACCACATTAACAGGGGGTATTCCCATTGGCTGTTTTCCATATGGCCATTGTTCCATTTGCAACAAAGTTAATAAAACCAAGCAATTTTCCAGTAGAAATTCTTCTGTGGTGTATGATATAAATGTTTTTGCTAATTGTAGTTCCGACTGAGTCAAATATTTGGCCATATGTTTCTGTGGGTCATTTTATATAGGACAAATGTCACGGCCACTGCGACTCAGGATTTCTGAACACATTAGCAACATTAAAAAATGTAAAGTTCATAATGCACTGTACAAACATCATATCATACATCCCACTGCAAAGTTTTCTTTTACCATTATTGATTTGATTAAAGGCAAGAAGTTGAATAAAACGGGTCTACACTCTTTGCTAAACTCTAAGGAGAGAAAATGCATTATCAAATTAGGGGGTTTATTCCCACCAGGTCTCAATGAGCAATTTTAGGTTAACCAATCATATTCTGTCTTTTGACTATTTAAACAACAGCTTTGGATGATTTTTTCACACTGAAGAAGGCTGTGTGTGGATTGCCAGCCGAAACCGGTCTGTCATTTAATTTTGCTGTTTTATAATAAAACATTCATCAGAATACAGTTTGCTGGCTCTGTTTTTTATTTTTACATCAATAGTCACAAACTAAAAATCCTCAGAATAAGCAGTTCTTGATAGATTTTCCAAGTGTGATGAACTTGCTGACCCAAAAAATCTTTTAACATGTGGTCAACAAATGTTGTCAGTGGTTCAGTTTTAGAACCAGCAAAGGCAACTATAGGCCTCCTCAGATTTATGAATCTTCAGTATCCCACCAGAAACTCTCTCAGTTTAGATAGTTTGCCATAAGTACAACATATTTTAAGGGGATTTCCTTTTTAGGGGACCCTTGCAAGTATTCCTCACATAGTAGAAAAACATTCACCCTAGCAAATATTTTTTCCAGGAACACAATTCCGAATTGGATCATGCTCTTATTTTTTAAATTTCTCAGACTCATATTCCAAAAAAAATGTGTTTCCAACTATCCATTACAGGTGCCCTTTATGGAACATGTTCAATAATCTTTCGTGTGTAAAACAACTTGTGCAATCGCTGCCACGAAAAAGGGGTTATTTTCCTTAAAATTGTGGCCTATATATGACTTAATACTGTTTTGCCCATACTTGAAAATCTATCTTTACATATAATTCTATTTTCTAAGCTTGACAACACTGTTTGCTCATGTTCTTACGTTCAGCAGGACTCAGAGTTAAAATATTGTAAGCTACCTTTTACAACTATGTGCAACAAATGTGTCTTGAAATGTACAACACAGAACAGTCTTGCCTGTTGTTTCAGCTTTTGGATGGGAAGATTGTAACTTGATTATATGATTCACTGATATTTGAATGCAGGTTCAGTTTACTGACACAGAAATCAAGTGATACGAATTATTATAATCCCATCTGACTGGAAATTCATTTCATCAAAAATATTCTTCACAATATATATGGCGTACAAAGCTTTTAGTGACATATACTACCTACACAGTCACACAACCATGGTGAAAATAAAAATAAAAATAACCACACAAAGTTAATGAGTGCCTGCACATAAACACAATCATCTACAGACCTAGAGTTACAACCTGACAGTGCCCTTTGCCAATCCAAACAAAATCTTCTGAAATACTTTCCTTACGACTCCTAAAATCAAAAAACAACACCAAAAATACAATCCATCGATTCTCACAATTTTTAGTGAAATTAATTTTCAGTGATGTGCTTTCAGTCAAATGTAGTTCCAGTGATTTGTATCACAAGATTTCTCTATTTTTACAATGAACCCGCAATCAAATGTCACAATGTCATGTAACCATGTACTCCTATCTATCTAGGTATATATCTATCTCCTACCGTAGATTAAGTAAACAATAAAATTAATTCTGCAATATCAAAGAATATTTTTTTTTAGCTTCATTCATCTTGGAAGTGGTAATTACTTGAACAAGGGTTTATGTATTGTTTTAGTACTATAGTGTGGGTTATGCTGCCGTAATGATATTTGGTGCAGATTTCTCAATTCGAGTCCATTTTGCCTATAATTCTGTTTGCCAACAGTCTGGTTGTGATGGTTATTTTATTTTCTTTCTTGTATTTCTTTGTTTCATTTCTATATTTTAATTTATTCAGATTTTGGTAAATTGATTTTTTATGCATTTGTTTTTTGTGTGTGTGTGTGTGTGTGTGTGTGTGTGTGTGTGTGTGTGTGTGTGTGTGTGTGTGTGTGTGTGTGTGTGTGTGTGCGTGTGTGTGTGTGTGCGTGTGTGTGTGTGTGTGTGTGTGTGTGTGTGTGTGTGAGAGAGAGACTGTGCTTATTTGAGTGATCTTTAATTTTTTATACTTGATACTATGAATGAGATTGACTTTCTGGATTGATGACATCACTGTAGTGGTACAAAATGCTTCATGTCTCGGGTACAGGGGTGCTAAATGATGAAGCGGGTAGTGCTGTCATAAAATACTTTTACCATGGCTCAGATAAATGATTTTATCACATCCCATGAATACACATGTACACAAGAGTCACTGAGATGGGTCTGCTCTTCATTTTACTTTTCTTTCATTTTTGTGTATTACTAACATGGCAGCTCATATTACTATGGATTTGGCACAGCCATTTCTGAACAAGTCACTCTAGACTTTAATGTGAGTGTGTGTGTGTGTGTGTGTGTGTGTGTGTGTGTGTGTGTGTGTGTGTGTGTGTGTGCATACGTGTGTGTGTGCGTGTGTGTGTGTGTGTGTGTGTGTGTGTGTGTGTGTGTGTGTGTGTGTGTGTGTGTGTGTGTGTGTGTGTGTGTGTGTGTGTGTGTGTGTGTGCTTATATGGTATATGTATATACTTACATATGTGTGCATGAGGTGCCCTAATTTCAGGAAGAAAATCAATATCTGCACGCAGAGATTAAAACTGCAGTCAGTGATAAGGAGCTACAGAAACTCTGGATGCTTTGCAAAGCTGGGCTAAGAAACAAGAGAACTCCCACAGACTGCAGTAACAGACCATTTTATGACTTCCAAAATAAGAGGGAAAAATGAGTAATTTGACAATTAACATGACACTGCTTTTACATTTAGTAGTAAATAACTTCCTAATGTTTTGTTCCCATATGGACAGCTAGTTTCAACAATCATGCAATCAACAAGCTTCTGTTTGGAAATGATTGTGGTTTTAATTCAAACTCTGTGATTTAACTGGTACACATGGAACAGATTAGCATTTCATTTCAGACATATTTGACAGCCTTGTAGCTGGTAGGATATACCAAGTCACATGACCACAGGCAGCACCAGCAACATGGGGGGTAAAGCTTTGCTCCTGGCATTTGGACAGCATTCTGCATACTCTAGGATCCATTGACTGCTAGCAGCTGTTTCGATTATGCATGTATAATTAACTGAAACCAAACACTTTTCTCCAACTGATGTCTGATAATTCCTGCCTGACTTCTCACTGACCCAGAAACAATGCCAAAGTTTACAGCATGTATCATATTTGTATCATTTTAGTTTTGCTGTCTGGATTTGGATACTTAGTGCGGGCAGAGAAAATTTAAATCCTGAAGTTAGCACTTTAGGTGCAGTCTGATAGATGGCATAGCATAACAGCAATTACAGTCTCTCTTTTAAAAAATTATGAACAACCTGGTTAGAAAATGCTTCTGAAGTGAAATGTAAATACATTCATTCATGCATGGTGGAAGGAAAAAGGTTAAATTAATTTTTTTTTTTTTTGTACAATAGTACTAAAGAATGCCTCTCGCATTGCAGTGTAGGAAATAACACTATAGACAATCAAAATTAAGCCAAACAATAGCACAGAACAATAACATGCAGTTAAGCTATGTAAGACACAAAGAAATTATAAACCAAGGAAGTCATGCATTTTAAAAAGCCTAGCAATGGGTGAGGATTAAAACAAAAAGGCATCATAATATCTACATTAGGAATGTATTACAGCATACATAATAATAGGTGAAAGAGTCATGACCTACGGCTTAACACAGTGAGAAGCTGTCTAGTGAGATCCATGAGTATTCATTCAGATAAAAGCCTTAGGCTGTCCTTCAGCTAGAAACAGAGACAAAAGTAAATTATTAACACGTGTCCTTAAGCAGATTTTCCCTTAGGGTACTTCACTATAACAAGAAACTTATTATTTTAGAACTCTTCAGACAAAAAAAAACAAGAAAAGTACATTTTAGCAAAACAAAATGTCAGATGATTTATAAGACGACAGAGCGTAAAAGCTGTTAACTGCATCTTTAAAAAAGAATCACCTATATACTTTGATGAGGATAGTACACTTCTTCACAGTGTAAATGGTATAATCTCTTCAGTTTCTGCCTTTTCTACCTCAGCACTAAAGTGTCTTCACAGTTAGAAATTTAGTTTGACCTATGCTAACTTCTTCTTTGTATATAAAACCAAAATGTTTCATCTCCACAGAACCAGTTTTCAAAATGAATAGGAAACTGAGAACACAGCAAACCCCTGCTTTCAGCTTTCTTTGCTTTGCTTTGTAAAATAGTCTCTGGTATGAATATGATATATGTCATGTATAGGAAAATAAATAAAATTGCGCACTTTAATATCAACCATAAACAGATGCCAAAATAAAGCTCCCTTTATTTCTAATTCCATTAAATTCCATTGAAAACAATAGTTATTAGGACTTGATAAATATCATATTTATAAAATTACATGGTTTTACTTGCAAAATTTCCTCTGACCACACAAAAAGGAATACAAGTGAGCTAATAACTAGGAAGCTGAAATCATTTGCAGGCAAAAATATGTATTCTAAATAAATGTTTCCAGGTTCCTCTACTACTTCATGTAATGCATTTCATTTTATGAATTGGCTGAGAAAGCTTAGATAGTAAAAGACTGTAATTTTACAAATTATTTATCCGCTGCTGACTGAGAGCTCATTTCAATATAACTAATATCTAAGATTATGCCAGTGCAATAATCAGGAGTTCAGATTATTTCTGTGGTCTCATGATATCTTTAGAAAAATGGAGCTGGCAAGCTTGTGACTCAGTCAACTTAATGTATGCAAATAAATCAAACTTTAGGTGGTCAGATAACTGATGACCTCTGCTGTGTTTCAACACTCTCTGCTATAAAGTAGTAGAAACACAGTATTATGAGAATTGTAATAGCTTCAGTTTGAATTTCTTTATGTTATTGAAAATGTGTCAGGCAGACTGGATAGCAAAACCACCATTTCTACCTAAAATCTCTTACATTACATTACATTAGTGTGCTGTTGGAAAGTGGAAGCAAGACTAATTAGCTCACTTTTTAAGTGTATTTAATATTCGCCCACCTCCACCATCTTTATTCCACCAATTCTCTTTGTACCTTCTTTCCTATTAAATCCCTCTGTGAATTTCATTTCCAACACATACTGAAGCAGTCCATTCTATGAATCCCCATACATGTCTATGAAGAAATTTTTCCAGAGACATAGTAAGTAGTCTGTCCTTACAGTTTGTGGCTTCTCATCACTACATCCTCCTCTTTTCTTAATTACAAGGTGATCCCTTCAATTTTTTATTGCAGAAATCTTTGCTGAACCATCAAAAATAGAGACAATGGATGAATGGGTGGGTGTTGATAAATTGTGAGAGGGAAAATACCATGACATTGTATAACAAATTATTCAAAATATAGGTGAAGCAAATAATGGCATCATATTCTTAATGCATTCAGATTTCAGTCCTAAGCTGAAAATATACATCACAATATTTTTAAATGTATGGACCTTCTTATATTAGTTCTACAGATGGGATAATGTAATTCCTTACTTTAACCCCGATTTATTAACAACCAGGGACAACCATTCTTTCCCATATAGAAAGAAGAAAAAAACAAAGCGAGCTGCACTTCAACAGCTAATGCATCCGTTTTCACAATAGGCAGAGTGATTAAAAACAAATTTATTTAAAAGTAAAATAAAATGTAACTTGTTTGAATAAAGTCCCTTAAATCTCTCAGACGATAAGTCCTTTTGAAAAATTCTTCCTCAGATCATAAACAACTCGGTACTATGGGCGCCTTTTTCAACTAAAATCAATTTCTATAAATGCTTTCATTCATTCATAATACTTAATCCAATCACCGAGCCTGTATGCAGGCACACCCTCAAGCTAGCCACTAGTAGGTCTTCTAGCCTTCAACACTGGTTTCAATGGAATCACTGTGTTCAGACCTGGAATCTGGTCTGCACGTAGATTAACAATTCATCTGGAATTGCTAGTTTCTGTGTGTTTCCAAACATCACCTTGTCTCACCCCTACAAAAATCTGCTCTATAACCATAAACATAAAAGAATGTTTAGGTGAAGAGCGCACATGCACGGCTAGAGCATTATGCAAATCCTTTGTACGAATATCCCTTAGATGTCTTAAAATGCAATTTTTAAAGGGTTGATTCGTTTTGCCCACATAAAATGTAGGACACAAAGTACAGGTTGCCAAATAAACATTTGAAGTGCTACATGTGGCTTTTACATTGAATGTATAATTTTTTCTAGTTTTAGGATGGTTAAAAAATTACTACTGTCAGTATGTCCACAAGCCAAACAATTTCCATATCTGAAAGTGCCTTTGGGACCTAGAGTTTGTGATTTCACAAAACCATCTTTTATATATAATAACCTCTTAATGTTCTTTCTATCTTTATACCTGAAACTTGGCTATCACCTACAACGTCTCTCAATCTAAGATCTTGAGCTAAAATCGACCAGAATTGTTGTATTACTTTCTGGATCTGTACATTGTCCATGCTATATGTCAGCATTACTCTCATGTTGTTTTTTTCTTTGATTCCCATAATTTCTTACAATAGTTCCTCCAAGATATTTCTTCACACTCATTCCTTCCAAGGGAATGTGTACATCTTGTTCACCATAACCTCTTGCTCTTTAATTCTTCTGTGAAAAAATATTTATTTATGTCTAGTATCTTCCTGACTGCATCTCTTAGATATTCTTACTGATTCATTTTGCATGATATTCTTCATTATATGCCTTGGATGCATGTTGCTTTTCAGTAAGTAATGGTTCCTCCATGTGCTTTTTCTATGTAATGATGTATTGATTATGTTTTCTTCTCCCGACATAACTTTCACATCCAAAAAGCTAACTGTCACTTTAGACCATTGTGCAGTAAACTTCAGGAAAGTAATTGTTCCATTTAAGTAATCAAAAAATGAGAGGAATTGATCTTCCATTCCTCTCCAGAGCATAAAATGATCATCCGCAAAATGTCTGTAAAAAACAATATTTTCATACCAAGGATTCATAGAACTGAGGACATATTCATGTTCCCAGTCAGCCAAGACGAGAATAGAATAACTACTAGCACAGGGGGTGCCCATGTCCACCCCCTCATCATTGCCAAAAAATGGATTTACCATAAACAAAATAGTTATTCTCCATTGATGTAGAGACTATTTACATCCAAGGTAGTTAATAAGAGATTGCAACATTCTGTGTTGTTACTTATTGCTATTAGTGGCTTGGTAAGAAAATCATCAGTGTCTCACAGTACAGTATCAAAAGTACTTAACATTTTTCTAAGTTCATTCTACACAAACAAGGACATTGTTTCTGTGATCCATCCTTGTTCCTAAAACTATTGGACTTAGAGGGGGGGTCACGTAAGTTCTTATGAATTTCTGGAAGCAATGCAATTCAACTGTTGATTATTAAAAGAACAAGCGACCATGTCGTATTCCAAAATCGACCTGAGATAAACTTTAAATAAACTAACATGGACCTTAATGTCTTAAGATGTAAATAAATAAGTATCAATCCCATCTGTCTGAAGGCATTATTACAAATAATTCTCACATGATTATCAAAATAAAACAAGGAACTTATCAATATTTCTAAATCTTTATACTCACTAACTTCCAATAGTTCAAATGTAGACAATATAATAGCTCTCTAGAATTTATGTTTCCCAAAATATGCAACACTTATTTTCACTAAATGAAAGACCAGTTGTACTAGTGCACTTTCCAAAACAAAGTAAATACCTATTGATATTCATGAAAGTATTATTATTTGCAAAAAAAATCTAATTTTACAATCATCAGCATACTTAGCCACCCCAAAATGATTACCACAGGGAACAGAGACAAAAAATGTATTATGGAACAGAGGTCCAAGCACAGATCCCTGAGGAGCACCAGAGCTCACTGGTTTGGGAAATATTTTTTCCTTGAATTACGAATCTTTGGGTTCCACCTCTAAGCCATTGATTAATCCACATTTGTAAATAATAATTTACATTAAATTGTGCTAATGCCAGATCAACAGTAAAAAATGATAATAAATCATGTATGTGCTGATTTCCATTTCTATGGCACTAGAGACATGATTATAAAAACTAGACAAGTTGGTCATTATCAAGTGACCCTTCTAAAACATGTCAAAGTATATCCAGTAGTTAAAGATTATTTTCTGTACACATATTTTCACATATACACCTTTCAAAATATTTGCAAAGTATTGGTATTAAACCTACTTAGTAATTCTTCTTCTTTCTGCTTTTTCCCAGTTATGGGTCGCCACAGCAGATCACCTATCGCTCATGACTGGTTGTGGAGTTTTATGGTGTCATATTGCCAGCCCAGCTCCCAACCTTCCACAGAAGGCACACATATGCACACACTCACACCTAGGGCCAATTTAGAATGTCCAATCCACCTATAGCATGTCTTTGGGATGTGGGAGGAAACCGGAGCACATGGAAGAAATCCACGTGACCACAGGGAGGACATGCAGATATTAATTCATGATTGCTTATTAATAGTCCAGCTATGAAAATAGAATCAGTACAATCTTTATCATTTCTAAATGAATTACTTTATATATATATATATATATATATATATATATATATATATATATATATTTGTTTTTATTTGCATGATCATTTGGTAGCAAAGTGTCATAATTTATTATTCTAGTTCTTACGTTCAATGATAATTCCTTATACCACAACTTTAACCTGTTTTTATTAAACTTATTAGGGAATTTATGATAAACTCTAGCAGCTCTTTTTTTCCTATATTATAGTCTATTCAAATTATTTTTCACCATACTGGGCATTATTCTTGGACTTGCTGATGTTTCAACTACATTATTATGTAATCATGTTTTTACTGTATCATAATCTCCACCGACAAACTTGTCCATTTCTACCCAATCCATAGATAATAGACTATTATTTAACTGATAAGAATTAATCAATCCATAGTTGTAATGTTTCACTCATATTCTTGATTTACCCATAACTCATTCACGGCAGTGGAGTTTACACTGTAACTTCCAATGGGTGGAGCCTAAGCCTTTTGACAGATTTAAATTATGCCCTCACATTTCATACAAATGTTCATATCTCTGGAAACATAGGGGTTATGAAAGAAGTATAAATGACAAATTCTTCAGCACAAACAATTTTTATAGTAGTAGTATTCTTTAGTTTCTAGGTCTTAAACTGAAATTTATAAGTTACAGTAAACACAGTAACTATTATATTTGTAATATTTTTTAAAAAACTGACAATATCTCAGTAACTACTGTCGTTATACACATACTGTCAACAGCATTTTATTCATCTAGCTGAGCGCTTTCATATGAGGCTAAGGAGTTCTGTCTCTGTTACTAGGTTATTGAGATATTTAGAAAAATGTGAAAATTATAAAATTATATGTATATAAATTAATATGACAAAACAAAAGTTAATATCTATTTACCTGCAGTAAACAGAAGCCAAATACAAATGCAGTTGAGTTTGGCATTGTATAAGCTTTAAGATGAAATCTTTTAAAACCTTGTACAAAGCATGGTTTTTGGTATTATTGATACAAATATGAATAAACAATATTTGATGCCTAGAGGTGTTAGGAGTAGGAATTAACTGCAGATGCACCTGAAGGTGGCACTTGGATGTAATGAATGAATTAATATTTCAAATGAATGAAATTGAAAAAGTGTCAGATAATACCAAAGAAGAACATATCCAGATATTCTCTGCTATGCTTGTATCATCTGTTCCTAACCAATATTGTTATCTCTGGTTGGTTCTACAATCAATTGTGTAATATTATAATACTCCAAAATCTCATTAAATTCTCTTTCAAATGTGTTACCTCTTTTAATAACTTGCCAGTCAACAGTAAGGTTTGCCAGTCAACAGTAAGGTAATTAAACTCACCTATCAGTATAATTTTTTTTATAATCTGGATTCACATTTAATAGGGACAAATAATCACAATGCATATCTGAATCCATTTTTGGTGTGATATAGGAAGGTATCGCTATAATAGCATCATTGACAGAATTCCATAAAGTTGAATTATTACATACATCAACTCAATAACATTCTTTACTAATTGACAAGAAATATAATTACTAAGCTATAAAATCACTCTTCTACCCCTCTTACCTGTATGTAAACATTCATATTTATTATACAGTGGCATTTGTAAGTCAAATGAATTCCATATGTTACAAACAACAATGCACTCATATTCATCAGATACTACAGTTTAGTTTAACTATTTTACTTATTCTCTCTACTTGGCTTTACAATAAAAACTTTTAAAGATCTGTTAAATTTCCTGTTTCTGTCACTCATGGAGTTATGCTTGCTTAACACCATAAAAAAGATTAAGCAAAATTCTTAACAAAAAAATTAGATTCATAATGGTTAAGATGAACTCCATCCTTTGAGAAATTTTTTTAATCATTGACATAAATTTCCGAAGTTTTTACTATTTAATGTTATACAACAAACTTAGATGTTTTATCCACTTATTAAATTATTTTGCTTTTGTCCACGAACAGTATGACAAATTAAAGCAGGGAAGACATTTGCATAATGCAAAATCAATAATTAGAGTCTACAACACTCTATTCTATCAAGTATTGCATTTTCATCCTATTTATTGGAGTAAACCTAAAATCATTAGCTCCTCATTGCAAAATACATTTATTGAAAGTTGGTTTTACTTTTACACTGTTCAAAAAAAATGAATAAGTGCCCAAATTCACAAATACTTGAAAAAATAGCACTTAGGAAGCAGTTCAGCTCAAATAAAACACTTTTATTCAGCTTCACAAAGTAAAAGACATCCACTTAAACGTTTCACATATAAATACGTTTTCGTCCTCTCCTGACTTCATCAGATAAAATGCATAAAATTAAAGCCATTTTTATATTTGCTTAATTAAACCATCAACCAATAGCATTTTCCATTCAATAAAACCATTCATTTACTATATAACATTTATTATCTTAGAAATTTAAATACTAACACATAGTCTCTTAGGCATATGCATTTACATTAACTATACAAATAAATATTTAATAACAATTCATTTATCCTTCTTGTTTTAAAATTCTTATGGAACACATAATAAAATAACAAAATACATATATAATTTAATTGTATTAAACTAGCAGCAGGATACTCTATCTGGTGGGCAAAAAAAATATTGCACTTCTAAGTTTAGCAGCTCTCATTTTTAAAACAGGAGCTAAAGATAAATATTCCTTCATGCCAGGGAATCTATTGGCTGGAGAAATTTCCTGGCATGAATGAATACTTATCTTTAGCTCCTGTTTTAAAAATTTGAGCTGCTAAACTTTGAAGTGCAATATTTTTTTTTGCCCAACCAGATGGAGTATCCTGCTGCTAGTTTAATACAATGAAATTATATATGTATTTTATTATTTTATTATGTGTTTTTATAAGAATTTGAAAACAAGAAGGATAAATGAATTGTTATTAAATATTTATTTGTGTATTTAATGTAAATGTATATGCCTAAGAGACTATGTGTTAGTATTTAAATTTCTAAGATAGTAAATGTTATATAGTAAATGGATGATTTTATTGAATGGAAAATGCTATTGGTTGACGGTTTAATTAAGCAAATCTAAAAATGGCTTTAATTTTATGCATTTTATCTGATGAAGTCAGGAGAGGACGAAAACGCATTTATATGTGAAACGTTTATGTGGATGTCTTTTTACTTCATGAAGCTGAATAAAAGTGTTTTATTGGAGTTGAACTGCTTCCTAAGTGCCATTTTTTGAAGTATTGGTTTTACTTTTGCTAACATTTGTAACATATCCAGGTAATCTACTAACTTTATTTCCAGTAAAGATGAAACTAATAAATTAATTGTTTAATTGTGTAACTTGACTCATTATACTTTTTACATTTGAGATGCTGATACCAATAATTCATTGTAAGCACCATTTTCTCCATTAGATGTTGTAAACAAATAATCAGTCTTTCCACCTAGGTTAGTAACATCTTTGTCAACTTAAATGTGTGGGATGTTGGCATAATGGTTAAGGTGTTTCCCTTACAGACACAAGGTGCAAGGATTAATTCTTACATGGGGTGATTGGCTAGGCTTAATTTACCAACAATGGCAGTTAGCCTAATAATAATCTATAAACCACCATAACTCTTCTTTTAAGCTTTCTTTCTCTCAAAATTACGTACCATCATTTATTATGCTAATCTGTACCTTTTACTTGTCAACATTTGTTATGCTAATCTGTACCCGTATTAATATAATTTAGATTTGGATTATGTACACTTGTGCTATCTAAAGAAGAGAAGTTATCTTCTAAACGTATTCATTGTGATAACCTGTTTACTAGAATGAAACAAATACTGATGTGTACTAAATCTAAGTAGAGAGTGAGAAGTTGGTATAGGGATTGATTCTCACATGAGATAATTGACTAGGCTTTAAATGGTCCATAAAGGCAGTTAGTCTAGTACTAATCTATGAACCTATATAAATTACAATGTTTACCATTTTTAATAACACCATTAGTGTTATAGGGGGATTTATCCCCAAATGTAGTAATCCTCATATGTTTAAAGTCGTACCCTTCAGTCAGAAAATTATCACTGAAAAATATTATCTTTTCTTTGAATTAAATTTCTTTTCTTTTATGTTTCCCAGTAACTAATAAAGAACAATCTGAATTTTGTACCACACAATTAGTTTTATGTTTTAATAACTTAAGGTCATCAAATATATTTAAAAATGCTGTTTTACACCATCTGTTTCAAAAATTTTAATTCAACATCCTGTAGCCCAGAAGAAAATGGCATAACCAAGGAGTTGACAACATCCATGCAAGTCAACTTCTTTAATTTATTCACTCAATTCCTTAGTAACAGGTAAAACTGTATCATCTGAAGTACTTGTTGAACTTTAAATTAACTAAATTAAATTTCTTCTATTAAATTAGGTATTGTAGATGCTTTATTTATTTATTTTATTTAATATTTCTTTCCTCCATAAACATTCCCTATCTTGTTTATTCTCACAACTTTAATTGTGACTGACTTAACTAGCAAACTTTTCCCAACATTCTTTGGTTCTAAATCAATTTTCAGATTCTGAGTAATCTGCCTTTCTTCCCTTATATCAAATTTACATTTCTCAGAGTTGTTAAGCTTAAGGTTTGAAGCTTCTGATTGTGAAATAAAAAAAAAATAAACAATGGTTCTTAATCCAACTCCATTACTACATAGACATTCAATTTCAGGATCAAGCAATTTGCTGTTTAAAATTAAACTTAAGTCCTCCAATTGTTCCAATTTAAAATTTATTAAACAAGTACTACTAATCTTACATCAGCCAAAAACTTTTAAGTAGTCAAATCATCATGAATATGTGAATTAAAAAAAATCCAAAGTAGCAGATTACAAACATTGCTTTAAATTCTTAAATAAAATTAATGTTAATGGTAAAATTGAAAGTACTAAGTAATAAAGTTAGTAATTAATTTAGTAAAATGCCAATCTTAAAAACAATAAACATAATCAGCAAATTATGTATCAGTACACCAATACAAATTTATCAAATAAAGATGCACAAATTAAATATTCACCTTAATACATTGACACAAATTGCTTGTTCTTCTAGTCTCTGTTTGTGCGAAGACCCTCTTAATCCCCTAGGAGTCTTCCTATTCAATGAAACAGCCTTTCCTTGAGTAACACACACTAGGAAGTCAAAATAAATTAAGAGTGTTCTTGTTGCCTTTATAAAGATGAGAGATTACACTCAAAATTAAACGTAGCAGGTCCCTTACAATCAGTGTACTCAAATGAATCACACAACACTTAATTAGTATTAGAAGCATTCACTTGGGAGTAGACCTTCAGAAACCCCTGTGAGTCTTTGTACTGGCTGAAACAACCTTGACTCAAGTAACACATGCCAAGAAATCAAAACATCTATATAGGCAGTCATGTATATGTTGTTCTAGAAAAGCCCTAAAGGAGTGGTCTAACTTTCTCCCCATGTTATTATTGGTCAACAATATATCAAATCCCATGAAACATAACATAAGAACATGCATATTTACAAGATTCTTATTTCTTGCAGCTCTGGCAGGCAGGCCAGCCCCACAAAATACTTGATATTTGGCAGCATTTACTTTAAAATTTAATTACCTACAGAAGTCTTGTGAAACAGCCCATAATTTGTTAGATAATGCCTGAAGTTTCAGGGGAAGATAATCATAATGTTATCTCTAAGTAATTTAACAGCTGCCTTGTGCCCCATTTTTTGTCAAGAACCCTATCCCTAGTAAGATATTCCCAAAACATAACCACAATGTAATAAATGGTTAGCACAAAGAGATAGAGATTGTACATCTTTGTCTGGTGCCATCATAAAAAGGCAGTTTGTATCATATTCTAGTAGTTATAGGAGATATTCTGCAAAAAAATGTGCAATACCTGAACAAAATGGGAGAAAAAGTAAAGATTTTTCAGGACAATAGTGAGAGCCCTTTGGGTCAATGTTTAGAGCACTGAGTGGCATAATATTCTAGTTGGCTAAGCCCTTAAATCCTACAATCCTTATGCATAATCTTGTGTTTATTGGTCCAGAATCACGCCTGATTAATATGGACAAATATGGAGAAGTAAGGAAAATTGGTGTTAGAATACTTATTGCAAGGAGTGGATACTCTGTCCCTCTGAAAATATTTTGCTGATCAAGAAAAAAAACATGCTTATGCTCCAGAAAATCCTAAGTAAGATTTGTTGCTTTAGTTCCCTATTACAGGAGGCTATGAGTATCACTGATTAACTTTACAATGGGATAATTAACTTTCCAATGGAGCTTGAGATATCTACTATTAAATACTGTTAGTTTTAAGTTACTACATTTTGGCCCAGATTCAGAAACAGGCCTCGAGTAACTTAGCATTGGTGGATGTTCAAATAAAAAACACTAGCTGACAGTCATCAACATATTTTGTTAGCTAGAGACCTGGAATATTGGATTGTAGATCAGAAAAGTAAGTGCCAAATAAAAGAGGACCCAGTGCTAAGCCTTAAAGGGCCCCAGTTGTGCCAATGTTACTTTCCAAAGTGAGGCCTGTAACAGTTCTGTCCAATTACCAGTTTGCTATATGCCTTAATACATGTGAATTGATATTTATGTTCAACAGTTTGTCAGTGATGACTACAAGAAGAATAATATCCAATGTGTTGGCAAGGTCCAAGTGTGTTGTGTACACCACAAATCCCCATCACCCACTTCAGCTACCATTTTGACGATATTTACAGAGTTAAAAATCATGCACTTCCTTTAACAAAGGCAAGATTATATAGATCCAGGCATAAGAGATTATCAATGCCTAGATTTATGAGGTCAGTAATTATTACACAGTTCTGCAAACAAAGCTGATAAGATCAATGAACTTATAACTACTGGGGTCAATGATAGGATCTCTCTTATATAGTGATATTATAATGGCTGTTCTTCAGATTTCATGGTCATAGCCCTCTTCAAGACTCAGGTTAGAGGTTTTATCAGGTTCAGATAGGCTATACCTGGCACTAATTATTATGTTTCCTGGTATATTACCAAGGCCCATGGGTGGGATGTTCTGTGTGTTACAAAGACATACTAGGATTTTTTCCATAGGGCTACCAGGAACTGAGGAATTGGGAGGCAGTTATGATACTGGGTGATGTAAAGTTCTCATTAATCTGTGATCTTTGACATTAGCTACTCACTGGGATCAGAAAGGGGGGTGTCATTGCGGATCAGTTCTGAACAATTGTGAGCATTGTTTCGTAACTTCTGTCAAAGCTGATAAGGGATTCATAATTATGTTTTCGTATTAGTAGCCATTTTAGGTTCACAATCATTTTTTGTTTTCAAACTATTGATTTAAGGTGTTTGCTAGCATGTTTGAACACCATCATAAGATGGATGAGTAGCTAATCTCCTAATAGAATAGCTAACAAATAAATAATTAATTAACATTATTATCTTTCTTTTGTTGTATCATTTATGTATACGAGTATTCATCTGCAAGGATTTGTTTTTAATTTTTTTCTTAATAATAAGTACTGGTAAGTATTACTTTCTCTATGCAAGTACTTCTGTGAGATTAGCTCTATTTTACAGTCAGTCTGGATAGGGATACATTAAGTCATTAAGAAGTTCACGATTGAGAAGTCCTTTGACACTTGGGTATTCATATGCGGATGCCTCTAACCTTATATTTGAAAATCAATGATAATTGTTCAGATTTAACAATGGAGGATGATACCTGTGCAGTTGTGCAAGAGGGAACCGTACTAATAATGGCAAGATCAAGGAAACTGTGTCCCCTAGTATGGATGTTCACAAGATGTTCTAAATAGTTTGAATTTAAAGAAAAGGACATGATTGGGGATGCTTTACATTTATTTATTTTATTTTACATTTGTTGTAGTTGCAGCTCATTATATAGGTGGATGGGCTGCAGCCTCCCTAATTAAAAAAAAAATAAAAGGAAAGAAAGATTATTAAAGTCAGAAAGTCACCTCCTAGTTAACTCTCTGACACTGGTTTTAGAACCCAATTCTCAGAACTCTGCTGATGAGCAGAGCTCCACGGAAAGCCAAAACTGAAACAGAAAAGTAGCTTATTCCACTAGCTAGACAATTTTCAAAACAGCATGGTAGCAAAGTTAAGCAATCTTGTTCCACCAATCGATGTAGCCCTTTCATCCTATTGCTGAGAATACCGGAAACATAACTCAACAACCATCTCATACGGCTTCTGCATTAAGCAGTGACAAGACTTTTCTTTTGGCTCAGGTTGCCTCAGGTGAACTGAGACAGCCTAGGACCGAAATTGAAAGAACTAGAAGTTATCGGTGGCAGTGGGGAGGAAAGAGTGTGGGAATTATTTTATTTTTATTTTTTAACTAGAGGACACTTGTGGTAGTAAGAAGGAATGAGTGTGGGCATTATTTTGTTTTTATTTTTTAATTATGAGGTATCTTGTAATGCTTGTAATGATCACACCCAATAGAAATTAAAAGTTCTAATACATGAAAAATGCTCATTAAATGCTTAATATGATCTATTTGCAAATCCCCTTGCTTTAAAGATTTTCATAAATTATGTAAATAATGTTTGAATATTTGTAGGTTTGTGTGATATGAGTGTTGTGGTCACATGAGATGAAAACCCAGTGGTTACATAAGTAATTACCTCCAGCTAAAAGTCATGTAACTTCAGCACCCCAGGCTGCACTAAATAGTCATCTGGTCATATATCAGACATCACAGTCTCTTGAAGCCAAAAGAACATCATCCACAAAAAAATTAAAATGCAAACTTTATACCCCACCTGTAAACACTTTAAATCTTGGCTGTGTCTCCATTTCCCATCTATGAAAGTCATGAAGAGATGGGGAAATGAGACTTATTCTTGGTAAAGTCCTATTATTTTAAATATTACATTATTATCATAGAAGTTTTAGATAATGATTCTGGAAATCACTTTAATCAGTTAAACATTTGTACATGCAATATCTGCTATTCAAGAGTGAAATACATGTTATGCGTCATTCAAACACCTTGTGTGTTAACTGCGGTATTGAGACCAATAAAGAATAGGCAAGACTCATAAAGGTTACCACAGATTGTACACTGTCCCTCAGATTCAATAAACTCCATGTAGGAATAGTGGTATTCCTACATGGATTCAATAGCGTTCACATCCACATCCCCTTCTCAGCAGAGCGCCTTTCATATTAAGGAAGGCTTGCTACTGAGACGGATCTGTGGACATGAACACTAAATGAGTGCAGGGAGCGTGTTGCAGTAGTGCTCACAGATCTGTAACACACCCCGTGAACCATCAAAGTGCCTAATGACACTTCTTAAATGCAAATGAATACAATGCAATGCAATGCATGGGGTGTGTGACAGGAACTGTAACACACCCCTGCATTGTCAAAGTGCCGTACGGCACTTTACAATGTTGTCAGTGTCTGCAGACACTGAAAGCAGGATCTGTGAATGGAATGCAATGCAGGGTGTGTCTGACAAGAACTATAACACATCCCCTGTATTGTCAAAGTGCCATACGGCACTTTACAATACTGTCAGTGTCCACGGACACTGAAAGCAGGATCTGTGAATGGAATGCAATGCAGGGGGGGGTGTGACAGGAATTATAACACACCCCCTGCATTGTCAAAGTGCTGTATGGCACTTTACAGTAAAACTGTGTCCCCAGACACACACCTCAACCTCTCCTAGCAAGAAATCTGAATAAAGTCAAGAAATAAACATGAGAAAGAGGTCCCAGAATAGGGGAAATTACTAAAATATTGCTCAGACAGGTGTAGAAAGTTGATAAAATGACAGGTTGTGCATTACCAAATATTGATTATTATTATTAGTTGTTGTTGTGTCTTTCGGCTCACCACAGTGGAACTCCGGTCTGCTAATGTTTGGTAGTGGATTTTTACGTGCCGAGTTACCAGCCCTGAAGTACGACCTTCAACGAAGGCACGCCCATTCACGCGTGCCTCCACACAGAAGACGCTCTAGCTGAGAATCGAATGCAACAACGTCTTGCTGTGAGGCGACAACTCTACAGCAGCACCACTACTGCATTATTGATTATTATTATTAGTAATATATCTAATTAAAATGGTTATATTCAATTTTTTTCATTATAAATTAAGTTTAATCGTAGGTGAGCAGGTGTCACCGTGCTTAGCTCAGCATTGCTTAAACATATTATAGGAGCTAAATACAAATATATAGCTGAAATCTTCAATGGAGACTTGGTATAGTGGTTAGAGATTTGGCTTTACATGCAGTAGTTCACGATTCGAGTACCAAGACAGACCATTCATTTTTACATTGGAAAGCATTGTTCATTTTTTTTAAATGATGTAATAACTGATATTTGTTATCAGGGTAGTGTAACTGGTCCAGAATTGCAGTGGCAGTAGATATATGATGTGAAATCCTGCATGTAGACACAAGTGCCCCATACAGTACAGTCACACCCCAAGGTAATGTAATCAAAGCACATAGTGGTATATTATGTAATGTAAAATATATAGACCTAATAATATGTCACTAATGAATAATTAATGTCTAATTTGTAAATATTTTATGAACTGAAAACTGAGCAATGCTTAACACCACTTATCTGGTCTGAGTATTGCTTAGAAAGTATAATTCTAAGCACCATTCAGCTCAGCTAAGCTGATTTGCACACTGCTAAGCACTGTTCAACTCTGCTAAGTGGATTTGTGCATTGCTCAGCTTAGCATAGCATTTTTGAGAATGGTCCAGTGATGGCAAAGAGTAGGAATATGGCCTTATTTAAACCACATATGTGGGAAGACAGCCAGAAAATGTTGTAGTTTGATCTCTGCAGGAGCTATGTATGGAGTTGGAGAGGGACAGTGTTTTCGGGTGCAGCGCTGGGGCATTTTGGAGTCCAGTGTCATGGCTGGGCTCCTTGTGCAACACCATGATAACAGACTGCTGCAGGGCTAGTACCAGGGGTCCCAATACAAATGTGAGGCCTGGGACTATCTGACACATGACCTCACTAGTGCCACTGAAATCCCCGGAACTGGTGAACAGGTGCAACATCACTATGCTGACCTAAAGAGGAGGAAGGGGGAGCTCTTGGTCCAATGGATCCAAGATGCTCGAGTCAGCAATGCCCCAGTAGTTTGTAAGTATTTCACCCATAGCTCTACCAAACTCTAGTCTGAGAATGTGATAGACAGATATGCATAATGGTTGTTTTCTTCCTCTACAGCAGCAGAGGTAAGAGCTAGAAATGTGGAGGCCCATGCCATCAGACTAGGTAGGCTGCACCGAGAGCGTGGGTATAACAGATCTATCTTGCAGTATATAGTGCAATAAATAAGAAGGAGTACATTGTTTACTGCCAGTAGGTATAGTGTGTTCTGAGTGCACTGAATAAATAAAGTTTGTCAGACCAATATTGATCTACAGGATATGCAGTACTAATTAATGTAGAATCTGAACTGTAATAAAGCACTGTGTCATGTTACTCAAATAAAGATTTATACCACAAACTGTTGTGTTTAATCTGGTATGTTGCTGAAGAAATAGAATGTGTACAGGTGCTTCACAGCAAACATGGCTTTGACAGTATGATTTGGCTGAAGTTGTTCTGATAGCCAGCTGTTATGCAAAACTGTAGATTGTGGAGCTGTAAAACAAGATATAAATATGTTCTGTGCTAAGATCTGAACATTGAATAGTAATGTTTTATACTGTGTCCACTGCAGCATTGCCTTGTGTTAACCTTTGCATTCTGGATCTTATTATTTAAAGGATTAATACAAAGTACACTAACTATCTACCGTGCATGAATCTCAGGTAGGCATGGTCAACTGTCATCTCAGTCTTTGGTGTCACTACAATTAGATTACAAGGTCAGACTGTCTACTCAAGAGAGTATTAGGCAGAATTCAGCCAAGCACGAAACAGCAGTTCCCAATAACTCAGTCTGATGAGAAATAGCTCTGTCATTCATTTTTGCACACCCAGATCATGGTTCGAATCCAGGAAGTGGTACTAAGATGTGTGAATATTTGCACTCAAGTGATATTGAATATTTGTAGAAGCACTAAGGTAGTGTTAACAGATATGTTTTCCACGGGTCTTAGAGATAAAGAAATGTTTGTAGTAGCTGTAGGAAGGGTATACTTATAAACCATGTACAACTGTTTCACTGTCCAACCCCATGCCTGCAAATGACAGCAGGATAGGTACATACACAATACACTCTTCCTGGTACATGTCTCTCAAGTGTCATGCTGTCACAGCTAGTGGGCACTGCTGCCAATAACTTTGGACACAGATATGAATCCAGGAGAAGTATGCCAGCAGCACATTTACATATCATCAGTGCAGGGTACACCTTCTTCATCATATATGTAACCCTGACATGTATGAGTCCCCTCTAGTCATGTACCCAGAGTTGTCACAGTTTGCCCCATACCATTTCAGGTTAACAGTTTAGCATTTTTATGGGTGCTACAGAAGCTATGGGCCATAGGTAGATGTAAAGTGAGGGCAGATCTGTAGAGTATTGAGCAGTACTATTGTGGAAAATAGAAGCCATTACAGTTGTTAATGGACTTTTTTTTTCTCAACCCCCACTACTTATCAGCATCAATAATTATTATTCATATACGGATATGTTGTTCAGAGAACCTAATGTTGGGACCTGTGTTCTATTAATGTTCATATATTTAATTGGTTGCATGTTAACACACCTTGGTCAAATACCATTGCTGGTGGCCTGTTGCTGTAAATGTAATTGGAATGCTGTAACAATGCTGCCTGCTATTCCATTTATGTGTGTGTTCTTCTGGCTATGCAATTGTTTCACTTCTATTGTTCTGGGTTAATTGGAACACTCACTCATGCTGTTATAACTAATATTGAAATGT
>NC_056725.1:193290643-193310643 GCF_019279795.1 Protopterus annectens | reverse complement strand
TAGTTATCGCATGCAACATGGAGCTTATAGGGCTGAGGGCTATCCAGAGTTATTCTAATGTGACTGACGTAGAAGCCCTTGTAAAGTAGGGCAATGGGAAGTGTACTGGGTGGGAAAGGCCTCAGAATACTTTAACTTACAAACATTTGCCAAAACTGAGATTAGAACCCCCGCCTATCTAGTTTTTTGTACAATAGTGTTTCAAAGTTATCAGACACACCACAGAGCTTATAGGGTTGACAGTTGTCCAAAGGTACTTCTAAGGTGACTGACATCAACAGGACTGATAAAGTAGGGCAATGGAAAGTGCACTGGGTGGGAATGTCCTAAAAATCTTTAACCTACAAACACACACTTACATTTGTCATATAGGTTGTAATTAAAAGCCTCTCAGCCAGGTAAGCCAGCAGCCATTCCCACCTCTGTACCCTGTAGTTTAAATACAGCCCCTGTCTGCCTTTTACTACCTTCCATAGCTCAGCTGAGCATCCTATCTAGCTCTCGACCAGCTTTCTCCAGACAATGCTACTGTGTAATACAAGCCTCTGGCCACTAGGTGGAACCCTTATCCAGTCCTTATCCTTTAACTATCCCAACATCCCAGGAATAACTTATTCTACTGACTGCTGTCCTCACCTTGTTACTATAGTTCTCTCTTACTCCTCTTATCTTGCTGTAATCTCCCACTATCCTCCTTGGAAATCTTCCACTCTACTTCTCAGTAATTCTTCAACTACCCGAACCTAACTTACCTTATCAGTCAGCATTCCACTGATTGTTCTCCTTACCTGTTTCACTCACTTGTCTTTTCCCATATACCTTGACCTATTTATATCTCAAACTATTAACTTATTTTTCCGCTGTATTTTCCCTCACCTTACAATTTCTCTGAGTCTACTACATTGCACTGCCTTCCCTTTCCCAATCCTCCTCTCATTCCTAATCCAACTGACCCCTATCCTCTCTCACCTCACTCTCCTCTAGCCCCACCCAGTTTTTTTTTACCTGCTTTCCCCTTTTTCCCCCTCCCCTATCTACCTCACATCCTCTCTAATCCTATATACACTACCTGCCCTTCCTGACACCATCTTTATTTTACTAGGATATCCTCTGGCTGCTGTGCACTCCTGGCCCCTGGTCTTTTTACCTTATGTAAGTACTGTATTTTGATACTGTGCATTTTGATGTTGTTTGTTGAAAAGCTGTATCTTGTTCCTCCTACATACGACACTTTGCTCATATAACTGCTTACTGTTGCTGGCTGGCGTTTATCTCCACGTACTGCTGATATTAGCATTTGCCATGTGGAGCAGCATTAGGAAAACATAAGATAGCCCTGAACAGCTGCCATATAGTTTTTAGCTAACTGTCTAGATGTCTACCTCACTGAGTGGTCCCATATGTGCCTAGGTATTATGCTGCGGTTGGTGCCTGCTTGCCTAGGAAACTAGCATTTACAGCTTCTGCAGCACTTATATATAGTGCTGCAGCAACCTTCCAACCCTTAACTCGGACCTACTGATCTATGATTGTGCTCCAGTTATTAATATGAAACTAGTACAATATCAAAGACCTTTATTCCTTGCACAAGCGTATCCTCTTTTAGATCTTTTTATACTTATATAATCTTGCACTCCTAACAACAAGAGCGGACATAGGACTTAACTTTATTTAGTTTCCAGTACCTGCTCCGTATGCACGCCTACCAATGGATGCATACACTTTAGCCACTCACGTAGAATACCTTTAAGTGGGATTTAGAAGGCAGCTTACTACCTTTAGCTATAAGCCTACTTTTAGCCATAGAATTTGTATTGCCTGCACAGGTGTACCCACGCCCAAACTCTACTAATTCCTGCTATCTCTGCTAACAACACAGGCGGACACAGGAGTATTTTTTAACCACCATATGCATGAACATTTACTGGACAATGCAACAACCATAACCACACAAATGGCGCACCCTTTAGACACCCCTGGTCTCTTTAACTGCTTTAGTGTGTACCACCAACTATCTCAGCACACCTAGGCAGACTTTTGGCTATAAAATGAACAGGTCCTGCAGCTGTGTAGTTATTTTATAATCATAACCTACCAATTTTTTATTTTTGGCTTTGCACATTTAATTCCTGTATTTATACCTGCCCTTTTTTAAGAGATGTCCGTGCAATATGACAGTAACTAGCCATTGCCAGATTAATGCTCTATGATAAGACTGTTTTAAATGCTGTATGATAAGACTGTTTTGTAAAAAATATAGAAACTGTTTAACAGTACTTATACTGATTGCAGTTGTACTTTTGTTAGCTGTAGAGCAGTGTTTAAGTTATATACATT
Source organism: Protopterus annectens (assembly GCF_019279795.1). NCBI lineage: Eukaryota > Metazoa > Chordata > Ceratodontiformes > Protopteridae > Protopterus > Protopterus annectens. The sequence continues at coordinate 193,308,306 of NC_056725.1, read as the reverse complement.
CTAGTGAAGGATATAGCTTAACTGCAACTCTATGTGGGTCTGTAGCATTCAATGAGCTATTTAACCATGTTTTTTCTATACAAATGTACTACCTTTAAGATACAGACCATAATAATTTGTCATATATCCTTTAGTATCTAACATTGTTGCATGACCGTTTACCAGGTGAATTTTTTTTATCTTTTTCCTGTACTGAACCTGCTTTGAGGACTGCATGTATATTTGTGGCTGCTTATGTGTATTTGCTTGGGCACTTGTGACTGAATTACCTACTAAGGATTTTTGTTTCTTCTCTCTCCTTGCTTGCTGTCTTGTTTTATTTTGTCTACTTTCAGCTCTCCAACTGGTCTATGCTCCAATAGGAGTTAAGAACCCACCTGCAACCAAGGACCCTTCCCAACTTTGCAACTGTTTCAGCACCCTATAAGTGTTCTCCTGTGCTATTCCATGAAGGAAAGGAAGAAAGTATGTGTTTTCCTCGCACTGGCTGTATAGCTTATTTGTAGTATCCATATTCCATATAGGTTGTAATTAAAAGCCTCTCAGCCAGGTAAGCCAGCAGCCATACCCCCCTGTACCCTGTAGTTTAAATACAACCCCTGTCTGCCTTTTACTACCTTCCATAGCTGATCTAAGCATCCTATCTAGCTCTTGACCAACCTTTTCCAGACAATACTACCGTGTAATACAAGTCCCTGGCCACTAGACGGCACCCTTATCCAGTCCTTATCCTTTGACTATCCCAACATCCCAGGAATAACTTATTCTACTGACACCTGTCCTCACCTTGTTACTATAGTTATCTCTTACATCTCTTGTCTTCTGTAATCTCCCACTATCCTCCTTGGAAATCTTCCACTCTACCTCTCAGTAATTCTTCAACTACCCTGACCTAACTTACCTTATCAGTCAACATTCCACTGATTTTTCTCCTTGCCTGTTCACTCACTTGTCTCTACCCACTCTGTTCGCCCTTCCGGCTCACTCCGCTCCTCGACCCTGCCCCAAATTTCACCCGCCCCTAGTGGTCCTACATTTATTCCTCTATAACCACACCCCCATCATATCTGCTTAAACCAGCAGATCATCTAATTAGCACTCCCACCCTCCTTATACACAACGCATCACCTAGTATTACCTCACCCCACATCCCTCCTTCTTACATCATCTCACCTTTTGATTTATCTCCTAACCTGTTCACACTTCCTTACTTCCCATTCTTCTTGCACTGTACAATCTTATTGAATGGCTATTTTAACCACCCCACACTAAATACAAATATTACTCTTAATGTCACTCTTTCCTCCTCTAACTATTGCCTAAATAATAACCTCCTACAAACAAACATTATATCCCTCCCTTCCCTTCCCCTCCAAACACACTTTAACACCACCACTGGCTACCTCCCAAAAGTTTATAAACATCACATCCAAACCGTGCTACCTACAATCCAAATATCATAGACTAGCACACATTACGTATACCAATCTAAATATTAGAAAGTTATTTGACTAATATTATAAGCCTTGGTACCCTATAAATAAAATATAGCTCCACTCCTTACTAGACGGGGACATCCATCCCAACCCCAGCCCAAACACTACTCTTTCTACTGATAAGTTTAACTCTAGCAACAGTAATACCCAAGCCCCTACTAAACCTTCTAACTCTCTCTATATAGCTCATCTCAATATACCTAGCATCAATAATAAAATTGCCCACCTCCACGCCCTCCTAGATGTCCATCTATTTGACATCCTATGTTTATCTGAAACATGACTAAAACCTACAACTAAAGACAATGAAGTCACCCCACTTGGTTACAATATTCTTATACTAGACTGCACAGCCAAAAAGGGAGGAGGGGTAGCAATCCTTTATAAAGCAGAGCTACAAGTCAGCACTGCAAACCTTAAACCACCTTCTGACAATAATGCTGAAATCCTCATTTCTAAATTTCAGGTCAACTCATATAAATCCATATACATCATCTGTATCTACCTTCCTCCAGGAAATAACATTAACACCCTTGAAAATATCCTTAACTGGCTTTCTATTAAGCTCCCACAAGAAACTATAGTCCTAAGAGACTGTAATATAGACTGGAACTCCTGTAGTAATGTACAACCTACCACCCACATTAAACTATATGGCTTTTTCCAAAATATTAACTCCCCTACTAGAATTAATAAACCCAATAACAAAGAAAGTACCTTAGACTGGATTCTGACTAATACTCCTCACCAAAAATACAAAGTAGGAACCCTCCCAGATGACCTAAGTGACCACACACTAACTTACATTATCAGGCGTAAAACCAACCTAACTTATCCAAACACTTTCAGGACAATACGCACCAAAAAGCATTTTAACCCAGAAGTCTTCCAAACAGAACTCAGACACTGTAATTGGTCACCACTTAAATCACTCCCACTAAATAAATCTGTGGAATACTTTAAATCCACATTCTTAGCCATCCTTGACCAACATGCCCCAATTTGATCTGTTAGAAATAAAATGAAACCTGCCCCTTGGCTCTCAAATGCTACTAGGCAAAAAATCATTCTTAGAAACAAATATTGGGCTAAATGGCATACTACTAAGGATTCTACATATCACCAAACCTTTAGACAACTTAGAAATAATGCAAAAAAAGCCATCCTCTTAGACAAAAAATACTATTATTTCCAACTACAACAAACTTACCAAAAGAAACCACAAAATTTTGGACTAGAATCAACAAACTACTATACCCAGGACAATCTATCACACCTAACCCAGAAGGCTCTAACCCTGAAAATCCCACTTATACTGCTAATGCCTTCAATTATTTCTTCACAGATGCCATCCAAACTGTTGCTAGTCAACTATCTCCAGATACCTCAAATCTGCCTAGATCTACTTCAAGCCCACCTCCATCATTTCAGTTACAACCAGTTTCTCCTTTCTTTATTTGCTCCTTTCTCCAAAAACTAAAACCTACCACCCCTCAGCTGACCATCCCCTAGCAGAATACCTGCAAAAAGGGGCTAAAGCTTTAGCCTATCCCATCTCCATTCTTGTTAACCGAACCGTAAGTGAAGCAACTATCCCATCTATATGGAAAATTTCTCATATCATCCCACTACATAAAGGTGGGAACTCTTATGACTTTTCTAACTACCGTCCTATAGCTCTACTATCTCCCCCTTGCAAAAATAATGGAGAAATGTATCCATAGGCAACTACTTAACTACCTACTCCAAAACAACTTACTTGCCAACTGTCAACATGGATTCAGACATTTCCATAGTATTACCACTGTCATCTTATCCTTCACAGACTGCACTAACAAAAACCGTAACAACAATACTCTTTCCTCTGCAGTCTTTATTGATTTATCTAAAGCATTCTATATGGTCAATCACCAGCTCCTCTTAAATATACTGAAATCCCTTTCACTTGAACCCCTAACAGTAAATTGGTTTACATCTTACTTAGACAATAGACAACAGGCTGTACTATGGGACAATAAACTATATAACCACCTTCCCATTTCCCTTGGTGTTTCTCAGGACTCCATATTAGGCCCACTCCTATTTTCCATCTTTATCAGTGACCTTCTCTCTGCAATTCCTCACACCACCTGTATTCAATACGCAGATGACTCTACAATAATTTGTTCAGCCACTTTTCCAACTGAAATACAGTCCTTTACCCAAAATGCATTCTGTACTGTAGAACAATGTTTTTTAAACCACTGCCTCCTCTTAATCACCAAAAAAACTAAACTTTTACTGTTCACTCTAACCCGAAAGTCCACCCTCATAAATTTCTCACTCACATCTAATAATGGCACCCTCATATCTCCTGAACCACCCACCAAACTTCTAGGAATAACAATAGATAGCAACCTTAACTTCGATTCTCATATAAACAGCACAGTAAAAACACTCAACAAAAAATTAGGGTCCCTCTACAGAATCAAACCCTTTCTTACTCCAGTAGCCAGGACAGCTATAGCCAGACCTCACTTAATCTCCACTCTACTCTATGCTTCACCTATCTATACTAACCTTTCTAAGAAAAACTTAAATAAACTGGCAATCTCCTATAATAATATTTCTAGATTTGCAACTGCCTCTCATTTTAGAACACATCACTGTCTTAATCTAAAGAAACTCGGATAGCTAGAATTTCCAAACCAAGTTCAATTTCACCAGCTTGCTATAGCCCATAAGACCCTATACCAGCACACCAACACTCCAATACTCACTAGCATCATTACCCCTTACAACATTCTTAAGAATTTACAATCCTCAAACAAACTACTTATCAATATTTGCAAATCCAACAACTTGAAATGGAAGCACTGGAATCTTCTACCTACTGAACTCGTATCTCTGTCTTCATTAACTCATTTTAAACAGAAGTTTAAACTATTCCTCCATACCCATTGGTTATGCCCCTGTACTAACACTGACTAACTTTCTTCCTTTACACTAATGAATAGTCTTCACTTTTATAGACTTATCCTTAAAAAAACAAAGCCTATATCATGACAATTTAAATTATGTATATATGTATATAGTAACATCTCTTGTATATTACCTATTACTATTTCAGTTATACTTATGATGAGTACTGTACTTTATATTACCAACGGCTGTTTAACTTTGGACTGTTGCAACTTTCTATATTGTACTTTGTATCTGTCCTGGAGCCTATCTCCCCATATTTTGTATCTGTCTTGGAACTTTTCTCCCCGGGCCTCTACTGAAAATGGACATGTATCCAGTTAGACTAGCCCGGTCAACAAATGTAAAATAAAATAAATAAATAAATAAATTACTCAGTGGAGCTCACCTTCATGCTAGCAAATGCGACTGGTTATAACAGGTATGCAACTGTCGAAAGCAGGACATCACTCTATGCCTTTCAGGTTATCCCTGTCTATGACTCACTCTCTGTGTGTCTCCCTGTGCGTCTCTCTCTATCACTGTTTGTCTCTCTCTTTGCCATGTCTATGTGTGTCCACGCTTGAAATATTGTTATATGTTGCCCATATATATGTCTGTGTATCACATGCAACAGATGCACATATATCACATATGGCCAACCTACAGCTAGCTTAGGTTAATCCTGTCTGATGGGTGTGTATAGAGACAGTCTATACTCTGAAGTGGGTTTAGACATGGGCTGTAATAAGTGTAGGAGCATGCCCAGTATGACTTTCTATAGTAAGAGTGGGACTCCATTCCAGAGATAGTTGTACTCCGGTTGGGAGTTTGGTGTGCTACAGCCATACCTCTCAACCTGTTAGCGCAAGAAATCTGGATATAGCCTGCCAAAATGGGGGGACAATGGCCCAAACATAGGGAGATACTGCAAATATTGCTCTTATTAATGTAGAAAGTTGCTAGAGTAGCAGGGTTTGTTTTAGCAGACATTTTCTGACATTGAAATGTATTGTGTCATTACTTACTGACAGAAATCCTCAGATCATCATAGTGATTTACCTGAAAATACACAATGTATGATGCACAGACCAAAATTATGAGCCAAGCTATAGGCATTCTTGCCTAATCCGGCATGTTGAGAGGTGTTTTCAGCCGAATGGCTGAAGAAGCCATGTAAGCAGTCCAGCACCTCAGTGATATACTGGCTGGGGATCTCCTGCTTGTGTGGTATTCTTCTTAACTGAAAAGTCATATCCTGGTGTGGGTACAGAGTGCATTCTACTGAGCAGAGATACCCATAATATGTGTGGCATATTCCACATAGCACTGTGATTTCCAGGTATGTCAGTGGCAGAGCAATATAGAGTAATGTGGTGAACCACTGACAGACATTTGATTATAGGTTGATAGGTTGATATGAAGTCATTAGGCTATTGGCCCCAAAGCCCTTATAACCCTTGCAGATGAGAGTGTAGCCCATGTTAAGACATGTCAGCACCCAGAGCCCTTGTCCAGCAGGGACACAGGTGGAATCACAGGACTGTATGTTCTATTTCCCATGCACTTATACAGGGGAAACTTTGCAAGGGGTATTGAGGCACTCAGCTTGATGTGGACAGGGAGAATATTCCACAGATGTGGGAGTCTGTGGCACATGTATCTGTCACACCAACAAGCCCTACTGATATCACAGACCAGGTTGATGCTGCGCCTACAGGCTGATCTAGTGGGATTTGACTTCCAGTCCTATCAAGGCAGGGTCTGGATTGCTTTGTATGCCAGACAGAGGTCACCTCTGAGGAGTCTATATGGAACTGAGTAGAGGGACAGTGCTGTTAGCCTATCTGTGTAGGGTAGGTGTTTAGGGTGCTGGATACTCCCGGTGGTGAGCCTCTGTGGTCTTGCCAGTTGATGCATGTGCTTTGTGAGGTACATGCAAAGGAGGCATTGTACAAAATAATTGGCCTTATAAGCTTAGAATACATGGATCTTATGACCTCTTTGCCCCTGGATGAGATAACCTTAATTTTAAGTTGGCTCATCTATGAAGCTTTCTGTACAATGGCACCGTGCTTAGACTTCAGGTTGCTATCAACTTGGGTGGCCAAATGCCTCACTACAGATTGGGCATGTAGAACAGTGTTGTTAATGTGATAATATGTGGGGACGTCAGTCTCCCCAAAGAGGATGCTGATGCATCTGCAGGAATTCAGCTTGAGGCCATGTTTCTGACAGCAGTCATTTGTTTTGGTGAGACCCTGTTGTAGCACTTCCTCATCACTTTAGGTATTGATGACTGTTCCCAGTTTGCAGTCATCTGCCAACTTGGTCAGCCACAGGACAGCATTTTTGGCCTGCACCTCAGGGAAGTATATCGTGTATACCAGAGGCTCCAAGTCTGATCCCTGGAGTATGCAACTCATTATGGGTGTACTGCTTGAGTTGGCTACACCTATTATGATTAAGTGTGTTCTATCAATGAACCAGTTTGCTACCCGTCTGGTAACATATGGATTGCTGCCTACTTGACAGAGTTCATGTACTATGGCCACATGGAGAATAGTGTGTAAGGCTTTGGCCAAATCAAGGTGGCCAGAGTGCACCATCTTTCTTTCATCCATGCCTTTGTTGGCTGTCTCAGTGAAGTCATCCAGAGGTAACTGACATACCTCTCCTTGAGAAAAACAGACCATGTGGGGTCAAGTATTTGGAGTTTGCCAATGTTGTTAATGAGGACCATGATAATCCATTGCATGGCCTTGCAGATCAGGCTAGTTAGGCTGATGGGTCTTTAATTTCTTGGATTGGAGAACACTCCACCTTGGTGTAAAGAGATGTCCACCACTCAGCTGTGACAAAGGCAGTGTGCAGGCTTTGGTTGTGTAGGGTGTGTAATGATGCTGCCAGGTCATGTCTGGGTTTATGTAGGGTGCAGTCTGGGATGTATTCAGAGAGGCTGTCTTCTTCACTTTAAGAGAGCAGTGATGCCCTGCTCCCTAGTGATAAGGGTTGGATGGTCAATTACTGGCGTGTCCTGCTGTTCTGATGGGGGGCAGAGGGGAGACATTTAGCTGAATCTGTCAGTCAGTAGATTGGCTATATCTACAGCATTTGTGTATGTGGTGTCCTTGACCACCAGTTCTGTACAGACCTGGGAGCTTCCTACATATGTGAGGAAGGCCTTATGATTATATGTCTTAGATGTGGGCAATTTGGACTCAGAGTTGCCTTTAGAGGATTTCACTGGTGGTCTTATCTGTTTGTTCAGGCTAAGGGGTGATTACTTCCAATTGTGCACCTGCTCCTTCTCAGTCCTGGACAGCAATGTTATCCTTTTGTTATATAGTTCCTTTATTGCAGATGTTTGCAGACAATGATGTCCTGTGAAGTATTCCTCATTCCATGCATCGCTACAGATATGCTGGTATAGTACTTTTGTGTATATTTGGACATTGGTGCCTGTTTCTCCAGTGGGGTAGGGGTCTGTTCAGCTGTTTATACGATCCCTCTGGTGGCTTGTGATCAGCTTGGGAGACATTTTCATTTTACCATGGATAGAGAGGGGGGTCAGGAGAGATGGTGATATCAAACGTGACTGCTTTTTCATCAGATCATGCCAGGGAGGATGCTAAGGTAGGGGTGCTGCAGTAGTTAATCATGTTGGTTACTGCCAAGTCCAACATATGTATCAAATCTTGTGGGGGTAGCAAGTAGCTGTCCTAAGGATTTAGCATTGATAAGATTGGGGAATGTCTGTGCATTTCTGTTCTGGCATGGTTGGTTTTTCCAATCAATGGTTGGGTAATATAAGTAAGTCATGATGAGGGTAACGTGTTGAATCTTGATAGATTTGTAGAGGGCCAGGTATGTAGGGTGGGTATCCTGAGTCAGATATGTTGGCCTGGGGTCCATATTATGTGAATTAAACAGGTTTTATAACTTCAACCATATGGTGTCGCCCATATGGTATTCAAAGTTATAAAACTTTGTTCAAATAATATAGACCCGTTGGCCTTTAGCTACTTATAATTTGCATAGGTGTCTTGTCAATGGTTGACGGCACTTGGAGAGTCTTGTGTGTGTCCGACTGTTTGACCAGCCTGGAGGTGCATGTCTGTCTAATATATATTTATACTCCACCTCCTTTGGTTTTGCTGCTCACATTTTGGGATCTGGCTGTGTGATAGGATGAGTGATTAGGTAAGGATGGGTTGCTGTCTGCAGCTGTGGCCCAGATTTCTGTGAGTTCACAAATGTCACCATCTTCCAGGACAGTGGCGGCTCATGCTATTGAACTGCAGAACTGCTAACCCCCCCAGCTGTAAATAGAAAAGAAAAACAAACAATAATTAGCGAGTCCCAGAACTTTGCGCATGCGTGCTCAGCATTCCTGAATTCCATACATGCGTGTAGGAATCTGGACTGGTTAAACAGCAGATGGGATTGGGAAAGAAGGCATCAGACTACAGATGCCCCAGATGTTGATGCAGTTACATCTGCATAGACTGGAAGGGAATCAGACTGCAATATCTGGAGACTGGATAGCTATAGCTGCTGTCATTGGACTGCAACATGAATTGAATTTCAACAGAGGCAGGACTGACCTTTGTATTTCAATGGAGCTTGCAGGGCTGGGACTTTGAAGATGCATTTTAGGTAGTGTGCGTGCCTGTGTCTGTGTGAAATACTGAAATTAAATATACCTAGTGGCTAGAGAGAATAACTCATGCTCAAACCTGGTGGCTAGAGGGAATAACTCAGGCGCATACCCTGTACCATTGTTGTAGGTAGCAAGAGCTTGAATTCCCAACCCACCACCACCTGTGAAAATATTTCAGATTTTTATCTCATATTTTTCTTCTGTTCTGTTCCTCATAAAATCTGTGGTTTTCTGGACTTTTAATTCACTAAATAATGATATACATTTGAATTTCAGACTTCATATTCTTCAGAAAGTACATGGTGACACAAAACCTTTTACTCTAGCAATTTTCTAAGTTTATAAGATCAATATTTGAAATTTGCCCCACTTTCTGGGGCTTTATTCCTTCATTATTGTCTTTGTCCAGATGTTTTGTGCTAAGAGATTGAGAGCTATGGTGAGAACTGAATTCACTAAATGACAGCCATTTAAGTTTCAGTCTTCCTATCTTTCAAGGAACGGTTGATTTGGCATAGTTCTATGCTGCTTTGACTGTAGTACACAGGGTTCTGGGTTCAAGACTTGGGAATAAAATGGATGGTGGTAACATAACATTTTATTCGAGCAACTTTCCAAGATTATACAAGCAATGTTTAAAATGTGTCCCCAATTTTGGGGCTTTTGTCGCCCCCCCCCAATAAATTTCTTGTGCTACAAAGCTGAGAGATAGAGTTGAGTGTGGAGTGGATTTTACAAGGAGCTGAGAGCTTCAGGGGAAGTGAAGTTTAGTTCTGCTTAGGCTGCTTTTGCTTGTATTGTTAATAGCACAACAGGTAGTGTACTTGCTTTTGATGTAGAAGGCAGTGGATTCTACTCTCAGAGTATGTAGATACATTGCTGATATGGTACTGTGTTGTACTTTTAAAGGGGGAGGATGCTGCAGTCCTAAGAATGTCCTCCTTGGCAGGGATACCTAGTAACTCTGAACATGTTTTCAGTTTGCCATCCAGTCCCTATTGCAGTATTATTAGCTTATCATTTTTTAATGTGACATAGGCAATTTATTCTTCAAGGGCAACAGGCACTTTATTTGTAGATGAAACAATGAAATATAAAGATGTTTGCTAGCAGCAACCTCTTCATTAGTTACAGATCTCTTTAATGTGGAATTAGTTCGATGACTTTTACTGCTGCAGAGATTGTGGATATTTACTGATACTGATAGATTGTAGAAGTCTGAGTAAACTTTTATGATGGAAATGTTCTGAATTGGGCAGTTTTGTCTTTATTGGTGCATGCATTTTGTTTCATTCTTTACTGTAAAATGTTCAAAATAATAAATTTAAAACACCATCTAACAGCTGTACTGTATTATACAATATAATTTAATACAATCAAGAAGGTGTATCAAATAACACATGTATGTTTCGTGTGCAAGGGGCCTATGATTTGAAAACAGTCCAACATTAATCTTTATCTGCCACTGGCCAGATGCATTTTCTTTGAATGTGGTTTTCAATGCTGTTTCAATGAATATAAGTTTCAAGGGCAGAAAAGTTTTAATGCTAAGTCTATTTTCATTGTGAGACTGCATTGCTTTGTTTAGCAGATGTCTATTAGTGTTTGTGCTATAAAATGTAAAATAAAACTTTTAAATGAAATCCAAATTATCGTAGAAGTAAAGCACTATTCACATTATAGTGTTTATGGTAAATGGGGCAAAATGGCCAAGTAATTGGATATCGGAATGGCTGCAGGGGAAGGCCCCATTCAACCATGATTTTGTGAGGGAGGAAGGGCAGCAAACTCAAAGATAGCCCCAGATGAACTATACCCCTCAACTGTCGAGATTTTCACAGAATGAATGGATTTTTGCTTCTTATTTCTGTTTTCTGGCAAATCATTTAGGAATGAAGTCACTAAATAATGACAGGCATTGAGTTTCAGACTTCATACCCTTCACAAAAATGCATGCTAAAGACCTGTTATTCTATCAACTGTCTAAGTTTATACAAGACCAATTTTTAGTACTGTTTTCATGTTCCCCCAATATATTTGGTGTTGTCCAGATTTCCTGCATTAAGAGGTTGAGAGGTACACACAAATAAATCACTTTATATAATTAGGTATATCCAAACTTTTCAACGGTCCCCAATTTTGTCTCAAAATGTTGCTCTCCCCCTAATTATCCCTCTGCAAAATGGCAATTTTAGAAGGAAATGTGGAGGGTTTACAATTAATAAATAATTGTAATGATCAGACTTATAGATTACTTTTATTTCAGAAATGCATGTAGATTCTTTTATTTTGTCAACTGCTCAACTTAACAGTACTAATATTAAAAAAGTGTCCCTTCTTTGACAGGTACCCAGCTGTATTGTGTGGCTATTTTATATTTATGCATCTCATTTTTGGTCCGTCTTTTCATAAAATTATGGTTTTCTGGCAAAATAGTGGCAAGTCATTAAAGACTGACGTTAGAATATAATGACAGACATTTGAGTTTCATATTTCATACCCTTCAGAAAATTCGTACTAATGCAAGACCTACTATTCTATTATCTTTCTAAGTTTATAAGAGCAATATTTAAAAATTGTCCTGTTTTTTGGGCCTTTGTCCCACTTCTATTTATGGCTTTGTCCAGATTTCTTGCTCTGAGGTTGACAGGTTTGAGAAATGTGTCAGGGCTATTACTGTCAGCCAGAGACATTTCAAATTGTGGCATACTTTTTGCATCCCACTGTCCATGTAGTGACTCTGGATATGTCCAAGGAAGGCAAGGAGAAGTTATGCAGTGTAAGTGTGGAGAGTATCCCTCCATCCAAGGTAGACACAAGTACTATAGTGGTGCTTCATCTGTCCTTGATTTTGCAGAATGCTCTGGTTTTCTGTCATATTTTTATACTGTTGATTTATGGTTCTTATTATTCAGAAAATGCATGTTGTTTAAGTAGCAATGCTTTAATGACCATCAGTTAAGCTTGTCTGAGATTGTAAGATGCAAGTAAGCTTTAATAAGCATATGTTAAAGAATTACCAACATTGAAAGCCTTTTTGTTGTTGCTATGCAGAGAATATTTACATAACTAGATAATGTATAAGCCTTAGGTATTGAAATGCATATGACAGCTTTTGTAATAAAGGACAGGATTACAGTATTTTCAGAAGTTCATTACATTTGTTGGAGACTTGGAGTCATCTTTGCAGGCTTTACCTGTAAACTAAGCAGAATGCTAATCTATCATGTGTGGTCCATAACTTGTACAGTAATCCTTTAAGCAATTTATCTTGAGCTTGTTTCTTGTTTGCTGTTCATTTTTCCTTTGATCATGTTTTCCCCATGAAACAAGCAGATAGTTTTTGTCAGGCAGCAGGTCTTTTTTTGGGTAAGAAACATTTTTAGAAGTGGGCTATCACAGAGATTGCTACTTTCAGCAGGTTGCTTGGTACTTTTATAAAGCTGAATATAAATTATAATTAGAACTGCAGTGCAAAGAGAAGTGGTTTGAGTTGAGTGCTGCTTGTTTTTTATACTTGATTTTGACTGGCATTCCAGTAATGTATTTAAAAAGTATTTTATTTTTTCATGCCTCACAACCTTTTTGTTTCCATCTAGATATTAAGTCAGCTGTCATGTAGCCAATGCATTGACATATTTTTTCTTCTGCACCTCATTTTGTCTTGATTGGACTCTCATAATTATGGTTTGGCACCTAGGCAGTATATTTAATTAAAGTACCAGTTTCTGTGGTTTTGAGCATAACCCCACCCCTTTCTGGTTGGCCACACCCCTTCCCATTGGCCCCACCTATACACCTGCAGCCACCATTTGATATGAAGTCATCAGCCGCCACTGTTCCAGGGTTATAAATGCTTGCAATTAGTGTATTTTCCTGTTTAGACTACTAGCATTTAGCAGCATGGTCATTAATTTGTGTTTTGTTGAGTGTTTTATGCTGGTAGTATTGACCCGGTGATTTTCCCTAAAAAGGCACTATGGGTGAGGCAAGGGCCTTTGACAGAGGCCTGAAGGCCAAGTGAGACAGATTCAGACCATCTCTTGCAAAGCAGCGTGGTCTGTCAATTATATGTTCCCAGGCTGCCCAGGCAGTGGATCTCCCTGGGATGACACCAGTAAGTAAGCCAATTGTTACTGACAATTATTTTCTGTTTGTATTTAGTCATCATTCCAAGTGATGGTAGAATGCTGCTTAAAGCTAGGGACATACCTGCATGGGACACATATTCAGCAAGCTGAATCATGTCTGTCTTCCTATAGTTTAAGGAAGTTCATCTGACATCATTCACACCGCCTTGGACTAGGCCAGATTAATAACAGTAACTAGTGTGGCATGACTTGAGTGCATGTGTGATATGGCAGATTCTGGCACCTGATAAACAAGTAAGCATGACTTTCTCATTATCCAGCCTGGTGAGAGGCACATCTGTGTGTCTCACAATGGAGTCTCCTATGAGTAATATGTTGGGTTTGTGGTAAGGCCTTAGTGGTTGTGAGACACCAGTGTGTGGACTATACATGTTCTGTGGTGTGTAGATTTGTAGAGTTCTCATGTGTTTTTCCCTCTGAGGTGTCCATTGTTTGGTTTTTGTTTTGTTGTGGACCTCCACTTACATGGGTGTGTGTTGTGTATTTGCAGGTGATGTTTACTGACCCTTTACACTGCATGGCACCTATGTTACTGCACAATTTGTTCTGGTGTGCACATTCTCTATTTGTCTGGTCAGTGGTTCCCCTTCCCCTTATATGTGTTTCTTTGTCCTTCTGTAGTCCAGTGACTGGCTTTGCTCACAGTGGCTGCTGTTATGTATTTGTATTTCTGGTGTGAGAGGGGTAGACACCGTAACATCACACACATGATTATGGACTTCACACCTCTGAGTGTACCTCTTTAGCAGGTTGTCCATCATTACACCACTACATCTGCTGTGGTCCTCAGATAGTTTGTGTTGCTATGTTATTATGAGGCTACATGTTTGCCTTACCTGTCAAACTGTCACAGACTGACATCTGGACAGGCCCATATATGACAGTCAGACACAGATCCCCCACATGGGGACAGGGTGTTAATAATGCTCTGCCAAACATCGACAGTTGGGAGACAGGTTTGGTATTTGCTTGTTTGTTTCTTATGGGTATGACGTCTGCTTCTTCACTGTCTGCCATTAATGTTTTGACATGAACCTTTCTTGTTTTGCAAATTGTTTGGCAGGCAAATGCAATGTTAGGGCAAGCAGAACAGATATATGAGGCATACTTGTGGTCCTTCTGTGACAGCCTATCATTCCAAGGGTATGGATGGTGACCAGTGATTTGTTGTCAGTGCTGACACAGTAAAGTGGCAGCCATTTATAACTTGGCAGTACACTGAATTTCGGGTACCTGCTGTCCTACTAGGCACCATACCTCTCAACCTCTTAGAGACAGACATCTGGACAAAGCCATAAATAATTGGGGGACAAAGGCTCAAAAACAGGGACAACTTTTAAATATTGCCCTTACAAAGTTAGATAGTTGATACAATAACAGGTTTTGCATTAGCATACATTTTTCTAAAGGGTATGAAGTCTGAAACTAAAATCTGTCATTATTTTTTGACTTTAGTGTTTAATGATTTTCCAGTAATTTGCCAAAAAAACACAATTGCTTGAAAAATAGACCAAAATTATGATGCAAAAATCTGGACATTCTGCAAACATCTGTACAGTTGAGAGGTATGCTAGGCACTGTGTAGGTTACTCTGAGCTGTGTACTGTAATATGTGTGGCCCCCTGTCCCTGACTTGTCCATCTTTCCTGCAGTAACAAATATTGACTTCTGGACAGTGTGTACAACTCCTACTGCAGGTGTAGCTGATATGTGAAATAGTTGGCACAGAAAGTCTTGGAACATGGACCCTTTCAACCACAGTACTGTACCTAGGCCACTAAGCCGGAACACCCAAGAGTAACTGCTGCCCACTTCCTGCCAGTATTAACCACCCATATAGATAGCTCATTGACCCCTGCATATTTTGGGCATGCAACAAGTTATCAAGTTGATTGGGACAGCCCTGTGAATGTGTGCTCTGCTGCTATTACCCTACGAACATAAATGTTACTGCATTTCTATGGGAACATGGGTGTGTTGGGGGGCATACCTGTTAACTGTATACATTTACACAGACTGTGCAGATGCTGGCTTTACATTTTGGTTCCATTTAGCATGATGTTGTGCCTGTCTTGGAGAATACTGGCATATCACTACAGAGCAAAGGTTACAATGTAATGGCAGACATTTGAGTTTCAGACTTCATACCCTTCAGAAACTTCATGCAACTGCAAGACCTGCTGTCATATCACTGTGTAAGTCTGTAAGAGGAATATTTCATCATTGTCCCTATTTGTGGGCCTTTGCCAGACATTTCTTTATGGTTTTCTATGGCTGACTTGCTGGGGGAGGCTGATAGGTGAGTATGGGACCCTAACATTGACATCCATGCATGTGACCTATTACCCCCCAGTTTGTTAGCCCCCCCCCCCCCACACATACACTGCAGTGAGTTTTGTCACCTAGGAGACTACTGCATACTCTGGGGAAGACAGAATTGGGGGGTCATTTCCTGTTGTCCCACATAGCTGCCAGATGTCTGCTGCCATCCCAGTAGGCCACCCCATCCCCTTGCATACATACAGCAATACCTTAGATATGCTACCAAAACGTACTACTCCATTCATTTATTGTTAAGAAGAGTGACTTACCTTGTGCCTGTAGCAGTTGTGAGGATGGTGCTTGAGGGTTGATTCTGTCAGATGCACGCAGTACACAGCCTATACATGGTAAGGTACATGTAGTGTGATTTGTGCGGCATCCATTTTACTGTGTGTGCGAGTCAGAGAGAGGTATCAGTCCCTGGGTCCCTAGGGTATCAGTGTATGTGCTATGTGTTGCCTCTTTGCCTAGGCCAGGGCATACTGGTCATGCCTACATTTATCTACAGGGGCAGGCCCATGGGGTTCCTCCTCCAAGTCTCCCTGTACATGTGGGGACCTTGGCAATGGTGGGAGGCTGTGTGCCCCTTCCCTGTGATGTTCCTGTCGCAGCTGTTTCTGCAGGATCATATTGTGTACCATGGCACATACTATGAATATGTGTGCACATGTGGCTGGAAAGTACTGCAGGGCTCCACCAGATATGTCAAGGCAGCAGAACTGTGATGTGAGCATCCCAAACACATGATCTACAATGTTTCTAGTTTGTGCATGTACCTCATTATGGTGCTCTTCAGTGGGTGTGTGTACATTTCTGATGGGTGTCATCATCCATAGTTCCACTGTATAGTCAGAATCCACCATGAGATGGCCATATGGGATTTTGCCCCTGGCAAATGCCTGGTAAAGATGTGAGGCATGCCAGATGTGAGAGTCGTGATACCTGCCAGGGCTGCCAGCATACACATTCATGATAATGCCCTGGGCATTGCACATGCCTGTCAGTTGATAGAGTGATAGCCCTTGCAGTTGACGTACACTCTACCGTCTTCACCGGGTGACACTTTGATGTGGACTTGAGTGCAGTTCTGGGTAGTGTGTACATGGTGAAAGAGATGCATATTGCTGGTCCTCTCCTCAGGGGTGCTGGGGAAATAAATGTGCTCACTGGTATGTCTTAGCATGACATCCAGGTACTGGTGGAGTACCCTGGATGCAGATGCCTGTGAGACTCCCATTATGTCCCCAGTTGGATTTTGGAAAGTACCTGTAGCTAGTATCCTAAGGGCTGCACATGCCTTTGTTTCCACTGGGATGGGTTCTCCTCTGTTGGCTCTGGGTCTGAGCTGAGGTCGGCAGAGCTCACTGAGTTATTGTAGTATGTCCCTGTCCACCCTGTAGCGCTCTACTATCTCCAGCTCATGTAGTCCCTGAAAGGTTACCCTGGACCTGAACACTCTTCTCCTCCTCAGTCTGAGCAGGTTGTCAGCATCATCCTCATGTTTGCCCTCAGCCTGCAGCATGTAGATATGTAGCAAAGCAGCAGAAGCCCCTATAATTTTGTCAGTTAAAATTTCCAAGTGTGTACTTCAATGGTGCAGAGTTTGTGGTAAAAAAACAGACTGAAGGGTGTCTGCATAGTTTATACTGGTGTGCTGCAGATGCTGCCTATGTGATTGACTGACTATGATACATTCTACTTGCCAGCTATATTATTGCAAGATTTGAATGGGCCACTGTGAGTGGCAGAGGCCTTATTACTTATTTGTAGTTAATTGTCTTAATTCTGCTTTTTCCCATTATTTCTCACATTTCCACCCCTTGCAAGCCCCATGGTGCACCATGCAAACTGTTTCAGCTAGGGTAAACATTGCTGAGCAGAAAGGGCCCTCCCCTGGACACGAATACACTCATCATTTCTTGAACCAGCTAAGCACATCTAAGCAGCCTCAGACGCACCCCCTTGCTTAGCTGTGCTTAGCTGAGCACAAATAAAAGCCGCAGAGCTCCAATGTGCTTACACCAAGCATGACACACATCCTTTTCATGTCAGCTACTTCTTCTGCTTACACCACAGCATTATAGCTCCTAC